>NW_023657401.1:12500-27998 GCF_015228065.2 Penaeus monodon | reverse complement strand
ATTTAAAGACGTTATATGTTATATTATGTTATTCATTATATTGTATTGTTATTAGTATAGATTAAAAATATATATAACTGCAATAATTCATATAATAATGATAATAATTGCAATAATGATGATAATAATTGCAATAATGATGATAATGATGATGATAATGATGATGATAATGATGATAATGATGATGATAACGATAATAATGATGATAATCATGATAATAATGATGATAATAACAGGAATGTGTCCATATATAATAAAAAAAGGTAAAATAAAAAAAATCCCAAAAGTCGAAAAAGCGGCAAAATCTAGCGAAATATAGCCTTTTGAGGAGTAGACTCCAAAATGACGTTTTTTTCCATTCATTTGATGATTCTGGCAATTATTAGGGTAATAATGATAATAATTACCAGAATTCTATTAATCATGACAATAATGATGATAAAAGTAGAATAAAGAGAATTTGGATAATATTTGATGATTATTACCTTATACTATTATATTATTATTATCATTATATTATTATTATTATTATTATTATTATATTATTATTATTATTATTATTATTATTATTATTATTATTACTTTATTATTAGTATTATTGCAAAAAAATATTATAACTGTAATAATAACAATAATATAATAATAAGTATAATTATAATAATACTAATTGTTATAATATGTTATTAATATTATTATTGTTATTATTAATCATTATTATTATTTGTACTGGTAGTAATAATTGTAAAAAAATATTAATAATAGTAATAATTACAGTAATAAACGATATTAATAAAATAATGATATAAATATGATTATAAAGACGTTATATTATTATTTATTATTGATTTATTACTATTATTATTTATGTTATTAGTATAGATGTAAAAATATATATTATAACTGCAATAATTGCACAATAATGATAATAATTGCATAATGATGATAAATTGATAATGAATAATGATGATAATGATAATATAATATGACATATGATGATAATGATGATGATAACGTATAATGATGATATCATGATAATAATGATGATAATAACAGTTAATTGTGTCCATATTATAATAAAAAAGGTAAAAGAAAAAAAATCCCAAAAGTCGAAAAAAGCGGCAAAATCTAGCGTAATCTCTTTGAGAGTATGAATCCAAAATGACGTTTTTTCCATTCATTTGATGATTTGGCAATTATTGGTGTAATAATAATAATAATTACCAGAATTCTATTAATCATGACAATAATGATGATAAAAGTGAGAATAAAGAATTTGGAAAAATTGATGTATTATTACTATTTATTTATTATCATTATTATTTATTATTATTATTATATATTATTATATTATATTATTATATTATTATATTATTATTATATTATATATAACTTTAATATTGTATTATTGCCAAAAAATATATTATAACTGTATAATAACAATAATAATAATAATAAGTATAATTATATAAATACTAATTGTTATAATATTGTTATTAAATTATTATTGTTATTATTATCATCTTATTATTTTTACCGGTAGTATAATTGTAAATAATATATTTAACAGTAATAATTACAGCAATAACGATATTAATTTAAATAATATATAAATAATGATTATAGAGACGTTATTATTGTATTATTTGTTATTACTATTATATTGTAGTTGTTATTAGTATGATGTAAAAATATATATTATAACTCAATAATACAGTAATAATGATAATAATTGCAATAATGATGATAATAATTGCAATAATGATGATAATGATGATGATAACGATAATAATGATGATAATCATGATAATAATGATGATAATAACAGATTGTGTCCATATAATAAAAAAAGGTTAAAAGAAAAAAAATCCCAAAGTCGAAAAAGCGGCAAAATCTAGCGAATTCTTTTTGAGAGTAGACTCCAAAATGACGTTTTTTCCATTCATTTGATGATTCTGGAAATTATTAGGGAAAAAATGATAATAATCCCAGAATCTTTTAATCATGAAAATTTAATGATAAAGTGAAATAAAGAAAATTTTGGATAACTTTTGATAAATTTTTTACAAATTTTTACTATTAAAATTATTATTACCCATTTTATTTTAAATTATTATTTTATTTTTATTATTTTTATTTTTATTTTTTATTATATTTTTTTAAATTTATTGGGAAAATTCCCCAAAAAATATATTATAACTGTAATAATAAAAATAATAAAAATAATAATTTAATTAAAATTATACTAATTTTTTATAATATTTATTAATTTTTTAATTATTTTTATTACTTTATTTTTTTTTTTTAGGTTTAGTTAATTGTAAAAAAAATTTAAATTAAAACCCCCAGAAATTTTTAAAACAGTAAAAAACAAATTTTAAATTAAAAAAATGATATAAATAGATTAAAAAGGACGTTATTTTTGTTATTATTATTGTTTTTAAATTTTAATTATTGGTACTTTTTTATTAGTATGGGGTTTTAAAAAATATATTTTTAACTGCAAAAATTGAAAATAAAATGATAATTTGCAATAATGAGATAATATTACAATAAGATAAATAAGATGATGATAATGATGATAATAAATGATAAAAAAAGGGAAAATAAGTTTGATAATTATGATAAAAATGAGATAATAACGGGAATTGTGTCTAAATAAAAAAAAAAAGGTAAAAGAAAAAAATCCCAAAAGTCAAAAAGCGGCAAAATCTGGGAAAAATATACCCTTTTTTGGGGAGTAGACCCCAAAAATGCTTTTTTTTTTTCCATTCATTTGATGTTTTCTGGCAATTATTGGGGGAAAATAATGATAATAATTCCCAAAATTCTTTTTAATCATGCAAAAATGATGAAAAAAAAAAAAAAAAAAAAGTGAGAATGAAGAAATTTGGATAACTTTGGGGATGATTATTACTTTTTATACTATTACTTTATTATTATCATTATTATTATTATTTTATTTTTATTATTATTTTTATTATCATTTTATTTTTAAATTACTTTTTTTAAATTGGATTATTCCCAAAAAAAATATATTATAACTCAAATAAAAACAAAAAAAATAAAAAAAGGGAAATTTATAAAAATTTAAATTTTTTTATAATATTGTATTAAATTAATTGTTATCTTATCATTATTATTATTTTTACGGGTAGTATAATTGTAAAATAATTATTATAACAGTAATAATTACAGTAATAACGTTTTAAATTAAAATAATGTATAAATAATATTAAAAAGGGGAACTTTATTATTGTTTTTATTTTTGGTTTTACTATTTTTTTGGGTATTGTTATTAGTATAGATGTAAAAATTTTTATAACTCAATAATTGCAATAAAAATGATAAAAATTTTGAAAATAATGATGAATAAAAATTGCAATAATAAATGATAATGATGGAAATGATGATGATGATTTTTTTTAAGGGATGAGATAACGAAAATAAATGATGTTTAACATGAAATAATGATGAAAAATAACGGGAAAATTGGTCCAAATATAAAAAAAAAGGAAAAGAAAAAAAATTTTAAAAGTCGAAAAAGCGGCAATATCTAGCGAAAATCCCCCTTTTGAAAAGTAGACCCCAAAATAAACGTTTTCTCCAGCCTTTGAAAAATTTCGGGAAATTAAATTAGGTAATGAAATAATTACCAGAATTTATTAACCCTTGACAAAAAGGGATGAAAAAAGGAGAATAAAAAAAAAAATTTTGGGAAAACCCATTTGATGTTTAAATTATATTATTACCTTTTTTATCATTATTATTTTTAAAATTATATTTTTCATTATTATTATTTATTATTTTTATTTTTAAATTATTTTTTTATTATTATTATTATTTTTATTATTTTTAATTTATTAGTATTTTTCCCAAAAAAATTTATAACTGTAATAATAAAAATAAAAAATAATAATAATTATAATTATAATAATACTAATTGTTAAAATTTTGGGTTTTTAAATATTTTTATTCCCTTTATTATCATTTTATTTTTTTTTACGGGTAGAAATAATTGAAAAAATAATTATTTAAACAAAATTTAAATTCATAAAAAACGATTTAAATTTAAAAAAAATTTTGATATGAATAATGATTTTAAAGAGTTTTTATCTTTTTATTTTTGTTATTACTTTATTTTTGTATTTGTTATTGGAAGATGTAAAAAAAAAATTTTCCCATAACGGAAATTTAATTGCAATAATAATGATAAAATTTGCAATAATAAATTGATAAAAATTTGCAATAATGTTTATAATGATGATGATAATGATGATAATGTTTGATAATGTGATGATAACGAAACAATGATGAAAAACTTTGATAAAAATGATGAAAAATAACGGGGAAAAATTTTCCCCATAATAATAAAAAAAAAAGGTTTTAAAAGAAAAAAAATCCCCCCAAGTCAAAAAGGGGCCCCAAAATCTGCGAAATTTTGGGATTTTGAGGGTGATTTCCAAAATAAATTTTCCATTCATTTGATAAATTCGGGAAAAATTTTTGGGGAAATAATAAATAATAATTACCAAAATTCTTTTAATCAGACAAAAATTTATGATAAAAGTGAGAATAAAGAAAATTTGGATAACTTTTGAGTTTTTATTACTATTATTACTTTTAAATCATTTTTATTATTATTATTATTATTATTTTTATTATTATTTTTATTATTATTTTTATTATTTTTATTATTATTTTTTATTATTATTATTTTATTTTTTTTACTTAATTTTAGTATTATTCCCCAAAAAATATATTATAACTGTTATAATAACAAAAATAAAAATTATAGGTAAATTATAATAAAAAAATTTTTTTTTTTTTTTATAAATTGTTTTTAAAATTTTTTGTTTTTTATTTTAAATTATTATTATCTTTACTGGTAGTAAAATTGAAAAAAATTTAAAAATTAAAAACAGAATTTTAATTACAGTAAAAACGATTTTAATTTAAAATAATGATTAAATAATGATTATAAAAAAGGGTCATTTTTTTTATTATTATTGTTATTTATTATTATTGTGGGTTGTTATTAGTATAGATTTTTAAAAAAAATATTATAACTGCAAAAATTGATAAATAAGAAAAATTTTTCAATAATGTGATAATAATTGCAAAAATAAATGAAAATAAAATGATAAGGGATGATAATGTGAAAAATTAATGATAACGAAAAATAATGATGATACTGATGAAAAATAAGGGACGATAAAACAGGAATTGGGGCCCCAAAATAAAAAAAAAAAAAGGTAAAAAAAAAAAAAACCCCCAAAATTTCAAAAAAGGGGAAAAATCTAGCGAAAAATAAAGCCTTTTGAAAAGAAACCCCAAAAAATGACTTTTTTTTTCCATTCATTTGAGGTTTCTGGCAATTATTAGGGAAATAATGATAAAATTACCAAAATTCCATTAATCTGACAATAATGATGATAAAATTGAAAATAAAGAGAATTTGGATAACATTTGTTTATTATTCTATTTTTTACTATTATCATATTATTATCATTATTTTTTTTATTTTTAATTATTATTATTTTTTATTATTATTTTTTTTATTTTAATTATTGGGAAATTATTGCCAAAAAATATATTTAACGGGAAAATTTTAAAAAAAATAAAAATAATAAGTATAATTATAATAATCTAATTTGTTTTTAATATTTTTATTAATATTATTATTTTATTTTTAAATCTTTTATTATTTTTTTTTACTGGAAAGTAAAATTTGTAAAAAAAATTTTTATGACAGTAAAAATTCCCAGTAATAACGTTTTTAATAAAATAATAAATTTTAAATAATGATTATAAGACGTTTTTTGGGTTATTATTATTGTTATTACTATTTTTATTGTAGTTTTTTTATTAGTATAGAGGAAAAAAAATATATATTAAAACTGCAATAATTGGGCAATAATAATGATAAAAATTCAATAATGATGATAAAAATTGCAATAATAAATGATAATGATGATGATAATGTGATAATGATGAAAATTTGATGATGATAACGATAATAGTGATGATAATCAGAAAATTTTAATTTTATAATAACGGGGAATTTTTCCCATATATAAAAAAAAAAAAAAAGGTAAAAGAAAAAAAAACCCCAAAAAAGCCCGAAAAAGCGGCAAAATCTAGCAAAATAAAAGCCTTTTGGGGAGTAAAACCCATAAGGGGACGTTTTTTCCTTTTCATTAGATATTCTGGCAATTATTGGGGTAATAATGTTTAAAAATTTAAAACCAGAATTCTTTTAAATTTTCTTTACAATAATGATGATAAAAGTGTTAAAAGGAATTTGGAAAAATTTGTGTTATTACTATCTTTAAATATTATCTATTATTATCATTATTATTTTTTTTATTATTATTATTATTTTATTATTATTTTTATTATATTACTTTTAATTATTAGTATTTTTGCCAAAAAATATATTAAAAAATTTAAATAATAACAATAAAAATTTAATTTTTAAGTAAATTTAAATAGTAATACTAATCGTTAAAATTTTTGTTACTAAAAAAATTATGTTTATTATTTCATTATTAATTTTTACTGGTAGTAAAATTGGGAAAAACTAATTATTATAACATTAATAATTACAGTAAATAACGATTTTTAAATTAAAATAAGGATATAAAAAAATTTGATTTTTAAAGACTTATTATTGGTTTTAAATTTTTGGGTTTTTTTACTTTTAAATTTTTTGTATTTGTTATTAGTATAATGAAAAAATATATATTATAACTGCAAAAATTTGCAATAGAATGTAATAATTGCAATAATGATGTTAATAATTGCAATAATGAGGATTGAGGGGATAAGATGAAATTTATGATAATGATAAATGATAACGATAATACTGTTTATAATCATGAAAATAATGATGATAAAAACCCGGGAAAATTGTGTCCATATAAAATAAAAAAAAAAGGGTAAAAAAAAAAAAAACCCCAAAAGCCCAAAAAAAAGGGGCCCAAAATCTAGCGAAATATTTTTGGGGAGTAGCCCAAAATGACTTTTTTTCCACCCCATTTGATGATTCTGGAAATTTATTAGGGTAATAATATAATAATTACCAGAATTCTTTTAAATCATGACAAAAATAAATGATAAAAAGTGAGAATAAAGGGAATTTTAAATAACATTTGATGATTTTTACTATATTACTATTTAAATTATTATAAATTATTATTTTTTACCCCGGGTTTCCGCCTGTCTCTCGCCCCCCAACCCAAAGGCAGGCTAGGCAGACGCCGTGTTAAATACAGGGTCGGGGAACACTAAAACAGCTCCAAGAGGCACCAAAGAAACCAAAGCGTCCCAGAAAAACCCCAGGGGAAACGCCAAGTGGGAGGCCCCGGGACCCAAATAAAACACGATTACGTTCCCTTTCCTTTTTTTTACACAAGTTATTTTCCCGTACACTTTCTATAGGCACAATACCGGGGGAAAACCCGCATGTCACACAACACAATACAGCTTAAAGGGGGAACAAACCAAAGGTTTTTTCTAAAGGGCACAAGGGCACGCCCCGAGGTCTCCCCGGAACCCCACCCAACGGGGTCTCTTTTGGGTTGCCTCCCCTCACAGCCAAACTTTCGTCATTTTTTGCCCCCCGGGCCCTTATGTTAAAACATGGGCCCCGGGCCTTTCCCTTTTTATGTTAACGCAGTTTTTCACAGAAAAGAACCCCCTGGCGTTGCACTATCCCCCCCCATCAAGCAGACGAACCCCCTGCTCTGACATTTCCTAAAACCCGAAAAAAAACTACAAAAAAAATTTAAAAAAATTAGTCCCAAGAAAAAACAAACTTTTTTCCAAAATAAAAAAACCGAATTTAAATTAGTTTTTCAGAAAAAACAAAAAACTTTCCCTCCAGCGCGGCTTTCCGCTCCGCTGGGGGCGCCGGGGGGAGGGTGGGCGGGGGGTAGATTGGCAGTGGCACCCAGAGGGGTTTTTCTCCTGCCCAAAACCCGGCTCTGGTCCCATTGGGGGTCGGGGTTTCATCCCCCCCCTCACAGCCCAAAAAGCTTTGTCCCCATTCGGTCGCGTTTGGGGCCCCGTCCCCCATGGGCCCCTAACCCGGGGGAGCGTTTATCTTCTTTTTTACCCGGGCCCCCGGGGGTAGCTTCCGGGGCCCCTTTGGGAACGCCCAGCCGGTGCGGGCCCAAATCCCGAAAAGTCAGGCAAAGGCCCCCCACCCCCCAAAACTCCTCGCTCCCTGACGACCTTCTGGAAATCCACTTTTCCCCACAAGTGCCCAGCTTGCACCAGCGGGACTTTTGGGGCCCTTTTCGGAGGAAATTGGCTACCAAAACGTAACTAACCCCCCCCCCGGTCCAAAAAAGGCTCCGCCCCCCCCTAGCCATCACCAAACTGCAGGTTTTTGGGTGGGGGCCCCCGGGCCCCCCTAAATCCAAAGGGAAACACTCTTGACAAACGACACCAGTTTTAGGGCTCTGTCCTGGGGGGAAGGGGCAAATCGCTCGCCCCCTAACTTAAAAAACTGCACAGCCAAAACCCCTGGAAGCCCAAGGGGACATCTTTACCGTGCACCCTCACCAGCTTCCGTCCCAAGGGTCGACCCCACGCCTTTCTCTGCGTCAGGTAAATCAAAAGGCCCCGCAAACAGTGCTCGTCCCCGATGGCCCACATAAAAACCCGGGAGCCGCTTTCCAAACCCTTGCCCTTGCCCCAAAACAAACCCCCCACTGGGCCCCCTTTACCCGCACCCAATGCCCCTGACACCACAAAGCTCTGTGGTGCGGTTTTGGGAAACGCAATTTGTGGCCAAAAAATCAGGCCCCCACTTTGGGTTTCCCAGCCCAAAGGGCCCCCTGTCAGGCGGGATTGGGTTCCCAATTTTACTGAGCCCTCCCCCTGCATCGTGCGGTTCGAAAGGCAAGCTGACCCCAAATCGGGGGCCCGGGGCCCAGGACGGGGGGTTTTGGCCCCTTCTCCAGCCCGGTTTAAATTTTTTCCCCCTGTCCCCCTTCCCCAGCCTTAGGACAGCACTCGGATGCTGACCATCCCCGCCCCAGTCCCTTTCAGGGCCTTGGAAAAACATCAGAAACCGCTGCTTGATAGGGGGGGAAAAGTGCTACGCCAAGGGGGCTTTGTCTCTGTGCAAACAAAAGTGTTTAAAATGAAAGGATGACCCCGGGGGAGTGGGTTAAACCCTGAAGGGACCTGGGGAAAAAGGGTGCAGCTGGCTGTGGCGGAGGAAAAAAGCCAAAAGACGCGTTGGGTGCGGTTTCCCGTGAAGACCTTTTTGCGTGCCCTTGACCTGAGATAAACCTTTTTTTGGTTTTTTTTTTTTGGGCCCGTTAAAGCTGTTTGTGCTGTGTGACATGCGGTTTCCCCCCGATTTTGCCCATAGAAAAGTGTACGGGGAAATAACTTTTTGTAAAAAAAGGAAAGGGGCTGTCATCGTGGTTTTTTTTCGTGCCCTTTCCTCGCCACTTGGGGGTTTTCCCCCGGGGGTGGTTTTTTGGGGCGCTGTGGTGCTTTTGCCCCTTTGGGCTGTTCAGTGTTCACGACCCCTTAATTAAACGCCCCTTGCCTAGCCTGCCTTGTGGTGGCCCGGGGAGACGAGGCGGGGCTGCGTAACAAAGGGTGTCAGGAGTGGGGTTGTGATATTTGATCAGTGAGGCGCCGATTTTTATGTTTTCCAAAAATGGGGGGCAGCCAAAGAGGGGAGGGGGAAAGGGTATGACTGAGGAAAGGGACGAGTTTAGGGGAAAACCGAGCCCCCAATGGACCGACA
Organism: Penaeus monodon; assembly: GCF_015228065.2. Classification (NCBI taxonomy): domain Eukaryota; kingdom Metazoa; phylum Arthropoda; class Malacostraca; order Decapoda; family Penaeidae; genus Penaeus; species Penaeus monodon. The sequence goes on along the minus strand of NW_023657401.1, from coordinate 18,226 downwards.
CTGGGCCCTGGGTGGCCGGGATGAGGGAGGAAAAGGTTAAAAACAAAGGGGAACACCAGGTTTTCTCAGGGGCACAAAGGGGATTTTTCCCCAGGGTTTTACAAAACAGCACCCAACCCGCGTCTCTAGGTTTTCCTCCCCTCACAGCCAGCTTCGTTTATATTTTTTCCCCGGGCCCTTAAAGTAACACCCTCCCAGGGGCATCCCTTTTTATGTTAAGCTGTTTTGCACAGGAAAAGACCCCCCGGGGGGTAGCATTTTATTATTTTTATTATTATTATTTTAAATTATTATTTTTATTATTATTATTATTATTTTTATTTTTACTTTAATTTTTATATTTTTGCCAAAAATATATTTAACTGTTTAAAAATAACCCAAAAATAATAATATTTAAATATAATTTTAATAATACTAAAATTTTTATAATTTTTTGTTATTTTTTTATTATTGGTTTTTTAAATTTTCCTTTTTATTATTTTTACGTAGTATAATTGTAAAAAAATTATTTAACAGTAATAATTTCAGTTAAAAAACGTATTAATTAAAATAATTGATAAATAATGATTAAAAAAAGAGTTAATTTTTGTTTTTATTATTGTTATTAAATATTTTATTGTAGTTGTTTTTTTAGTATAGATGTAAAAAAAAAAATATATTATAATGCAAAAATTTCCCTTTAATGTAAAAATTTCAATAATGATGATTTAAAAATTACAATAATGATGTAATGTGAGATAAAGATGATAAACGATAATAAAGATGATAATCATGATTAAAGGTGTAAAAGAGGAATTTTGTCCCCTATATAATAAAAAAAAAAGGGAAAAGGAAAAAAAAAAAACACGAAAATCGAAAAAACGGAAAAACTACCGAAAATAAGCCTTTTGAGAGTAAGGGCCCCCAAAAAAGACGTTTTTTTTCCCTTCAATTTTGATGTTCGGCAATTATTTGGGTAATAAGATAAAAATTACCAAATTCTATTAATCATTTACCTAAGATAATAAAAGTGAGAAAGACGAGATTTGGATAAAATTTTAGGGTTTTTACTGTTTTTTACTATTATCATTATTTTTATCAATATATTTTTATTATTTTGATTATTTTTATTTTTATTATTATTATTATTTTTTATTATTTTTCTTTAAAATTATTTGATTTTGGCCCCCAAAAATATTATAACTGTAAAATAAAAAATAAATTCAATAATAAGTATAATTTAAAAATAAATAATTGTTATAATATTTTTATTAATTTATGATTGTTTTTTATTATCATTATTATTTTTTTACTGGTAGTATAATTATAAAATAATTTTTATAACATTTAAAAATTTCAGTAATAACGATATTAAAATTAAAAAAATGATATAAATAATGATTAAAAGAGTTTTATTGTTTTTTATTATTGTTATTACTAAAAAATTATTGTAGTTTTTATTAGTATAGATGTAAAAAAATATATTATAAAAGCAATAATTGCCCAAAAATAATGAAAAAAAAAAAAATTTTCAATAATGATGGGTAATAAATTTCAATAATGATGAAATGATTTATTTAAAAGTGATAATGATGAAAAATGAAAGTGATAAAGATAATAATTATGATAATCATGATAATAAGAAAGGAAAAAACAGGGAAATTTTGTCCCAAAATTAAAAACAAAAGGTTAAAAAAAAAAAAAATTCCAAAAAATCGAAAAAACGGCAAAATCCAGCGAAAAATACCTTTTTAGAGTAAAATCCAAAAAGCCGGTTTTTTTCCCTTTTATTTGATGATTTTGGCAAAATTATTAGGGTAATAATGATAAAAAATTCCCAAATTTTATTAAAACATGACAAAAAATGATGATAAAAGTGAGAAAAAAAGAAAAATTTGGGTAAAATTGATGAAATTTTTATATTATTTATTATCATTATTATTATCTTTTTTTTTATTTTTATTATTAATTATTATTATTTTTTTATTTTTATTATTTTTTATTATTATTATTATTTTTATTTTATCCTTTACTTTTTAATTTTTTAAATATTTTTGCAAAAAAATTATTATAAACTGTAAAAAATAACAAAAAATTAAAAATAATAAGTATAATTTTAATAATACTAACTTTAACTTGTTTATTAATATTATTATTGTTATTTTATCATTATTATTTTTTTTCTGGTAGTTAATTGTAAAAAAAATTATTTTAACAGTAAAAATTACAGTAATAAAGATAAATTTAAATTAAAAAAAATGTATAAATAATGATTATAAAGACTTTTTATTGTTTTTTATTATTGTTATTTCTATTTTATTGTAGTTGGGTTTTTAGTATAGATGAAAAATATTATTTAACGCAATAAAATTTCAATAAAAAAGATAATAATTTCCAAAAAATGATTTACAATAATTGCAATAATGATGAAATGAATGATGATAATTTATGAAAAGAAAGGGTGGTAACGATAATAAAGATAAAAAATCATGATTTAAAAGATGGTAATAAAAAAATTTTGACCATATATAATAAAAAAAAGGTTTAAAAAAAAAAAATCCCAAAAATTTGAACAAGATGGAAAAAAACTACCGAAAAATAGCCTTTTGAGAGGAGGGCTCCAAAAAGGGCGTTTTTTTCCCTTCATTTGATGATTCTGGCAATTTTTTAGGGGGAATTGGGTAAAATTACCAAAATTCTATTAATCAGGGAAAAAAATGAAAGATTAAAAATGAGGGAAAAAAGAGAATTTTGGGTTAAAATTTTCTGATTTTTTAAAATTTAAAACTATTATCATTATTATTATCATATTTTTTATTATAATTATTATTATTATTATTATTACTATTATTATTATTATTATTATTATTATTATTATTACTTTAATTATTAATATTATTGCCAAAAAATATATTATAACTGTAATAATAACAATAATAATAATAATAAGTATAATTATAATAATACTAATTGTTACAATATTTTTATTAATATTATTATTGTTATTACTATTATTATTGTAGTTGTTATTAGTATAGATGTAAAAATATATATTATAACTGCAATAATTGCAATAATAATGATAATAATTGCATTAATGATGATAATAATTGCAATAATGATGATAATGATGATGATAATGATGATAATGATGATGATAACGATAATAATGATGATAATCATGATAATAATGATGATAATAACAGGAATTATGTCCAAAAAATAAAAAAAAAAAAGGAAAAAGAAAAAAACCCCAAAAGTCGAAAAAGCGGCAAATCTAGCGAAATATAGCCTTTTGAGAGTAGACTCCAAAATTGACGTTTTTTCCATTCATTGATATTCTGGAAAATTATTAGGGTAATAATGATAATAATTACCAAATTTATTAATCATGACAATAATGATGATAAAGTGAGAATAAAGAGATTTGGATAACATTGATGATTATTACTATTATTACTATTATCATTATTATTATCATTATTATTATTATAATTATTATATTATTATTATTATTATTATTATTATTATTATTATTATTATTATTTATTATTATTATTTTTACTTAATTATTAGTATTATTGCCAAAAAATATATATAACTGTAATAATAACAATAATAATAATATTAAGTATATTTATTATAATACTAATTGTTATTATTTTGTTATTAATATTTTTTTTGTTATTATTATCTTTATTATTATTTTTACTGGTAGTATAATTGTAAAAAAAATTTATCATAACAGTAAAATTACAGTAATAACGATATTGATTAAAATAATGATATAAATAATGTTTATAAAGACGTTATTTTTGTTATTATATTGTTATTACTATTATTATTGTAGTTGTTATTAGTATAGATGTAAAAAATATATTATAACTGCAATAATTGCAATAATAATGTAATAATTGCAATAATGATGACAATATTGCAATAATGATGATAATGATGATGATAATGATGATAATGATGATAATGATGATGATAACGATAATAATGATGATAATCCATGATGATAATGATGATAATAACAGGAATTGTGTCCATATATAATATAAAAAAAAGGTAAAAGAAAAAAATTCCCAAAAGTCGAAAAAGCGGCAAAATCTAGCGAAATAAGCCTTTTGAGAGTAGACTCCAAAATGACGTTTTTTCCTTTCATTTGATGATTCTGGCAATTTTTAGGGTAATAATGAAAATAATTACCAGAATCTATTAATCATGACAATAATGATGATAAAAAGTGAGAATAAAGAGAATTTGGATAAAATTTGATGATTATTACTATTATTATTCTTATCTTTATTCTTATCATTATTATTATTATTTATTATTATTATTTTATTATTATTATTATTATTTATTTTATACTTTAATTATTAGTATTATTGCCAAAAAATATATTATAACTGTAATATTAACAATAATTTATAATAAGTATAATTATAATAATACTAATTGTTATAATATTGTTTTTAAATATTATTATTGTTATTATTATATTATTATTATTTTACTGGTAGTATAATTGTAAAAATAATTATTATAACTGTAATAATTACAGTAATAGCTATATTAATTAATAATTTAATGATATAAATAATGATTAAAAAGACGTTATTATTGTTATTATCATTGTTATTACTATTATTATTGTAGTTGTTATTAGTATAGATGTAAAAATATATATTATAACTGCAATAATTGCAATAAAAATGATAATAATTGCAATAATGATGATAAAAATTGCAAAATCATGATAATGAAGATGATGATAATGATGATAATGAAGATGATAACGATAATAATGATGATAATCATGATGATAATGATGATAATAATAGGAATTGTGTCCATATATGATAAAAAAAAGGTAAAAAAAAAAAATCCCAAAAGTCGAAAATGGTCAAAATCTAGCGAAGTATAGCCTTTTGAGAGTAACTCCAAAATGACGTTTTTTTTCCCATTCATTTGATGATTCTGGCAATTATTAGGGTAATAATGAAATAATTACCAGAATTCAATTAATCTGACAATAATGATGATAAAATTTGAGAATAAAGAGAATTTGCATAACATTTGATGATTGTTACTATTATTACTATTATCATTATTATTATCATTATTATTATTTTTATTAATATTATTATTATTATTATTATTATTATTATTATTTTTATTTTTTTTATTATTATTATTACTTTAATTATTAGTATTATTGCCTAAAAATATATTATAACTGTAATAAAAACCCAATGATAATAATAATAGGTATAATTATAATGATACTAATTGTTATAATATTGTCATTAATATTATTTTTTTATTATCATTATTATTTTTACTGGTAGTATAATTGTAAAAATTATTATTACAACTGTAATAATTACAGTAATAACGATATTAATTAAAATAATGATATAAATAATGATTATAAAGACGTTATTATTGTTATTATTATTGTTATTACTATTATTATTGTAGTTCTTATTAGTAAAATATGTAAAAATAAAATATTACTGCAATAATTGCAAAAATATGTTTAATAATTGCAATAATGTGATAATAATTGCAATAATGATGATAATGATGATAAATAATGATGATAATGATGATGATAACGATAATAATGATGATAATCATGAAAATAATGATGATAATAACAGGAATTGTGTCCATATAAAATAAAAAAAAGGTAAAAGAAAAAAATCCCAAAAGTCGAAAAAGCGGCAAAATCTAGC
>NW_023657401.1:0-10000 GCF_015228065.2 Penaeus monodon | reverse complement strand
ATGATGATAATGATGAAAATGATGACGATAACGATAATAATGATGATAATCATGATGATAATGATGATAATAACAGGAATTGTGGTCCATATATAAAAAAAAAAAGGTTAAAAAAAAAAAATCACAAAGTCGAAAAAGCGGCAAAATCTAGCGAAATATAGCCTTTTGAGAATGGGACCCAAAAATGACTTTTTTTCCATTCATTTGATGATTCTGGCAAATATTAGGGTAATAATGATAATAATTACCAGAATTCTATTAATCATGACAATAATGATGAAAAAAGTGAGAATAAAAGAAAATTTTGGATAACTTTTGATGATTATTATATTATTATTATTATTATTATTATTTTATTATTATTTTATTGTTATTATTATTATATTATTGTTACTATTATTATTATTATTTTTACTTTAATATTAGTTTTATTGCCAAAAATATTTTTATAACTGTAATAATAACAATAATAATAATAATAAGTATAATTATAATAATACTAATTGTTATAATATTGTATTATATTATTGTTATTATTATCATTATTATTTTTTTTACTGTAGTATAATTGTAAAAATAATTATTATAACAGTAATAATTACAGTAATAAACGATATTAATTAAAATAAGGGATATAAATAATGATTATAAAGACGTGATTATTGGTATTATTATTGTTATTACTATTATTATTGTAGTTGTTATTAGTTTTGGATGTAAAAATATTATTATAACTGCAATAATTGCAATAATAATGATAATAATTGCAATAATGATGATCATAATTGCAATAATCATGATAATGATGATGATAATGATGATAATGATGATAATTAGACGATAACGATAAAATGATGATAATCATGAGGGATAATGATGATAATCACGGAATTGTGTCCATATGTAATTAAAAAGGTAAAAGAAAAAAAATCACAAAAGTCGAAAAAGCGGCAAAATCTAGCGAAATATAGCCTTTTGAGAACAGACTCCAAAATGACGTTTTTTCCATTCATTTGATGATTCGGGCAATTGTTAGGGTAATAATGATAATAATACCAGAATTCTATTAATCATGACAATAATGATGATAAAAGTGAGAATAAAGAGAATTGGATAACATTGATGATTATTACTATTATTACTATTATCATTATTATTATTATTATTATTATTATTATTATTATTATTATTATTATTTTTATTATTATTCTTATTATTATTTTTTATTATTTTTATTACTTTAATTATTAGTATTATTGCCAAAAAATATTTATAACTGTAATAATAACAATAATATAATAATAATATAATTATAATAATACTAATTGTTATATTTTGTTATTAATATTATTATTGTTATTATATCATTTTTATTATTTTTATGGTAGTATAATTGTAAAAAAATTATTATAACAGTAATAATTACAGTAATAACGTTTTTAATTAAAATAATGATAAATAATGATTATAAAGACGTTTTATTGTTATTATTATTGTTATTAATATTTTTATTGTGGGTTGTTATTAGTATAGATGTAAAAATATATAATATAACTGCATAATTGCAATAATAATGATAATAATTGCAATAATGATGATAAAAATTGCAATAATGATGATAATGTTGATGATAATGATGATAATGATGATAATGATGATGATAACGATAAAAATGATGATAATCATGATAATAATGATAAAAAACAGGAATTGTGTCCATATATAAAAAAAAAAGGTAAAAGAAAAGAAATCCCAAAAGTCGAAAAAGCGGCAAAATCTAGCGAAATAATGTTATTGAGAGTAAACCCCAAAAATGACGATTTTCCATTCATTTGATGATTCTGGCAATTATTAGGGTAAAAATGAAAATAATTCCCAGAATTCTATTAATCATGAAAATAATGATGATAAAAGTGAGAATAAAGAAAATTTGGATAACATTTGATGATTATTACTATTGTTGTTATTATTATTATCGTTTTATTATCATTATTATTATTATTATTATTTATTATTATTATTATTGTTTTTTGTTATTATTATAGATGTAAATTATATTATAACTGCAATAATTGCAATAATAATGATAAAATTGCAATAATGATGATAATAATTGCAATAATGATGATAATGATGATGATAATGAGATAATGATGATAATGTGATGATACCGATAATAATGATGATACTCATGATAATAATGATGATAGTAACAGGAATTGTGTCCATATAAAATAAAAAAGCTAAAAGAAAAAAAATCCCAAAAGTCGAAAAAGCGGCAAAATCTAGCGAAATATAGCCTTTTGAGAGTAGACTCCAAAATGACGTTTTTTTCCATTCATTCGATGATCTGGCAATTATTGGGGTAATAAGGGAAATAATTACCAGAATTCTATAAATCATGACAAGAATGATGATAAAAGTGAGAATAAAGAAAATTTTGGATAACATTTGCTGATTTAATATTATACTATTAAAATTATTATTATCATTATTTTTATTATTATTTTTATTATTATTATTATTATTATTATTATTATATTATTATTATTTTATTATTATTATTATTATTATTACTTTAATTTTTAGTATTATTCCCAAAAAAATATTATAACTGTAATAATAACAATAATAATAATAAAAAGGGAAAAATTATAAATAATACTAATTGTTATAATATTGTTATTAATATTATTATTGCTTTTATTATCATTATTATTATTTTTACTGGTAGTATAATTGTAAAAATAATTATTATAATAGTAATAATTACAGTAATAACGATTTTAAATTAAAAAATGATATAAATGATTATAAACATGTTATTATTGTTATTATTATTGTTATTACTATTATTATTGTAGTTGTTATTAGTACAGATGTAAAAATATATATTATAACTGCAATAATTGTAATAATTATGAAAATAATTGCAATAATGATGAAAATGATGATGATAAGGATGAGATAACGATAATAATGATGATAATCTTTGATAATAATGATGATAATAACAGGAATGTGTCCATATATAAAAAAAAAAATGGTAAAAAAAAAAAAAATCCAAAAGTCGAAAAAGGGCAAAATCTAGCGAAATATAGCCTTCTGAGAGTAGACTCCAAAATGACTTTTTTTCCATTTATTCTATGATTCTGGCAATTATTAGGGTAATAATGATAATTAATTACCGGGAATTCTATTAATCATGACAATAATGTTTAAAAGTGAGAATAAAGAGAATTTGGTAACATTTGATGATTATTACTATTATTACTATTATACATTAATATTATCATTATTATTATTTATTTTTATTATTATTATTATTATTATTATTATTATTATTATTATTTTAAATTATTATTATTATTACTTAATTTATTAGTATTATTCCCAAAAAAATATATTATAACTGTAATAATAACCAATAATTATAATAATAAGTAAATTAAAAATAATACTAATTGTTATAATATTGTTATTAATATTATTATTTTTATTATTATCATTATTATTTTTTTTACTTTTAGTATAATTGTAAATATAATTATTATAACAGTAATATTACAGTAATAACGATATTAATTAAAATAATGATATAAATAATGATTAAAAAGACGTTATTTTTGTTATTATTATTGTTATTACTATTTATTGTAGTTGTTATTAGTATAGATGTAAAAATATATATTATAACTGCAAAAATTGCAATAATAATGAAAATATTGCAATAATGAGATAATAATTGCAATAATGATGATAATGATGATGATAATGATGAAAATTTGATGATAATGATGATGATAACGATAATAATGATGATAATCATGATAAAAAATGATCATAATAACAGGAATATGTGTCCATATATAATAAAAAAATGGAAAAAGAAAAAAAATCCCAAAAGTCGAAAAAGCGGCAAAATCTAGCGAAATATTACCTTTGAGAGTAGACCCCAAAAACATGACGTTTTTTCCATTCATTTGATGATTCTGGCAATTTTTAGGGTAATAATGAAAATTTAATTTACCAGAATTAAATTTAATCATGACAATAATGATGATAAAAGTGAGAAAAAAGAGAATTTGGATAACATTTGATGATTATTACTATTATTACTATCATCATTATTATTATCATTATTATAATTATCATATTATTTTTATTATTATTATTATTTTAAATTTATTACTTTAATTATTAGTATTACGCCAAAAATATATTATAACTGTAATAATAAAAATAATAATAATAATAAGTATAATTATAATAATACAAAATTGTTATAATATTGTTATTATTATTTTGTTATTATTATCATTATTATTTTTTTTTACTGGTAGTTAATTGAAAAATAATTATTATAACATTTAATAATTACAGTAATAACTATTTTTAATTAAAATAATGATATATATTATGTTTATAAAGACGTTTATTATTGTTATTATTTGTTATTACTATTATTATTGTAGTTGTTGTTAGTATAGATGTAAAAATATATATTATAACTACAATAATTGCAAAAATAATTATAATAATTGCAATAATGATGATAATCATGGTAATAATGATGATAATAACAGGAATTGTGTCCATATAATAAAAAAAGGTAAAAGAAAAAAAATCCCAAATGTCCAAAAAGCGGCAAAATCTAGCGAAATATAACCTTTTGAGAGTAGACTCCAAAATGACGTTTTTTCCATTCATATGATGATTCTGGCAATTAATAGGGTAATAATGATAATAATTACCAGAATTCTATTAATCATGACAATAATGATGATAAAAGTGAGAATAAAGAGAATTTGGATAACATTTGATGATTATTACTATTATTACTATTATCATTATTATTATTATTATTATTATTATTATTATTATTATTATTATTATTATTATTGTTATTATTATAATTAATATTATTTTTACTGGTAGTATAATTGTAAAAATAATTATTATAACAGTAATAATTACAGTAATAACGATATTAAATAAATTAATGTTTATAAATAATGATTATAAAGACGTTATTATTGTTATTACTATTATTATTGTAGTTGTTATTAGTATAGATGTAGAAATATATGTTATAACTGCAATAATTGCAATAATAATGATAATAATTGCAATAATGATGATAATAATTGCAATAATGATGATAATGATGATGATAACGATAATAATGATGATAATCATGATAATAATGATGATAATAACAGGAATTTTGTCCATATATAATGAAAAAAAGGTAAATGAAAAAAAATCCCAAAAGTCGAAAAAGCGGCAAAATCTAGCGAAATATAGCCTCTTGAGAGTAGACCAAAATAATGTTTTTTCCATTCATTTGATGATTCTGGCAATTATTAGGGTAATAATGATAATAATTACCAGAATTCTATTAATCATGACAATAATGATGATAAAAGTGAGAATAAAGAGAATTTGGATAACATTTGATGATTATTACTATTATTACTATTATCATTATTATTATCATTATTATTATTATTATTATTATTATTATTATTATTATTATTATTATTATTATTATTATTATTATTATTATTATTACTTTAATTATTAGTATTATTGCCAAAAAAATATATTATAACTGTAATAATAACAATAATAATAATAATAAGTATAATTATAATAATACTAATTATTATAATATTGTTATTAATATTATTATTGTTATTATTATCATTATTATTATTTTTACTGGTAGTATAATTGAAAAATAATTATTATAACAGTAATAATTACAGTAATAACGATATCAATTAAAATAATGATATAAATAATGATTATAAAGACGTTATTATTGTTATTATTATTGTTATTACTATTATTATTGTAGTTGTTATTAGTATAGATGTAAAAATATATATTATAACTGCAATAATTGCAATAATAATGATAATAATTGCAATAATGATGATAATAATTGCAATAATGATGATAATGATGATGATAATGATAATTATGATGATGATAACGATAATAATGATGATAATCATGATAATAATGATGATAATAACAGAAATTGTGTCCATATATAATAAAAAAAAAAAGGTAAAAGAAAAAAAATCCCAAAAGTCGAAAAAGCGGCAAAATCTAGCGAAATATAGCCTTTTGAGAGTAGACTCCAAAATGACGTTTTTTTCCATTCATTTGATGATTCTGGCAATTATTAGGGTAATAATGATAATAATTACCAGAATTAAATTAATCATGACAATAATGATAATAAAAAAGTGAGATTAAAGAGAATTTGGAAAACATTTGATGATTATTACAATTATTATTATTATTATTATTATTATTATTATTATTATTATTATCAATATTATTATTATTATTATTATTATTACTTTTATTATTAGTATTATTCCGAAAAAATATATTATAACTGTAATAATAACAATAATAATAATAATAAGTATAATTATAATAATACTAATTGTTATAATATTGTTATTAATATTATTATTGTTATTATTATCACTATTATTATTTTTACTGGTAGTATAATTGTAAAAATAATTTTTATAACAGTAATAATTACAGTAATAACGATATTAATTAAAATAATGATATAAATAATGATTATAAAGACGTTAATATTGTTATTATTATTGTTATTACTATTATTATTGTAGTTGTTATTAGTATAGATGTAAAAATATATATTATAACGGTAATATATGCAATAATAATGATAATAATTGTAATAATGATGATAATAATTGCAATAAAGATGATAATGATGATGATAATGATGATAATGATGATAATGATGATGATAACGATAATAATGATGATAATCATGATAATAATGATGATAATAACAGGAATTGTGTCCATATATAATAAAAAAAAGGTAAAAGAAAAAAATCCAAAAAGTCGAAAAAGCGGCAAAATCTAGCGAAATATAGCCTTTTGAAAGTAGACTCCAAAATGACGTTTTTTCCATTCATTTGATGATTCTGGCAATTATTAGGGTAATAATGATAATAATTACCAGAATTCTATTAATCATGACAATAATGATGATAAAAGTGAGAATAAAGAGAATTTGGATAACATTTGATGATTATTACTATTATTACTATTATCATTATTATTATCATTATTGTTATTATTATTATTATTACTATTATTATTATTATTATTATAATAATTATTATTATTATTATTATTATTGTTATTAATATTATTATTGTTATTATTATCATTATTATTATTTTACTGGTAGTATAATTGTAAAAATAATTATTATAACAGTAATAATTACAGTAATAACGATATTAATTAAAATAATGATATAAATAATGATTATAAAGACGTTATTATTGTTATTATTATTGTTATTACTATTATTATTGTAGTTGTTATTAGTATAGATGTAAAAATATATATTATAACTGCAATAATTGCATTAATAATGATAATAATTGCAATAATGATGATAATAATTGCAATAATGATGATAATGATGATGATAATGATGATAATGATGATAATGATGATGATAACGATAATAATGATGATAATCATGATAATAATGATGATAATAACAGGAATTGTGTCCATATATAATAAAAAAAAGGTAAAAGAAAAAAAATCCCAAAAGTCGAAAAAGCGGCAAAATCTAGCGAAACATAGCCTTTTGAGAGAAGACTCGAAAATGATGTTTTTTCTTTCATTTGATGATTCTGGCAATTATTAGGGTAATAATGATAATAATTACCAGAATTCTATTAATCATGACAATAATGATGATAAAAGTAGAATAAGGAGAATTTGGATAAACATTTGATGATTATTACTATTATTACATTATCATTATTATTTCATTATTTTATTATTTTTTTTATTATTATTATTTTTTATTTTTTTATTTTTTATTATTATGATTTTTTATTATTATTACTTTAATGTTTAGTATTATTGCCAAAAAATAATTATAACTTATAATAAAAACAATAATATAATAATAAGTATAATTATAATAAACTAATTGTTATAATATTGTTATTAATTTTATTATTGTTATTTATCATTATTATTTTTTTACTGGAAGTATAATTTAAAAATAATTATTATAACAGTAATAATTACGGGAATAAGAAATTAATTAAAATAATGATATAAAATAATGATTATAAAGACGTTTATTATTATTATAATTGTTATACTATTATTATTGTAGTTGTTATTAGTATAGATGTAAAAATTATTTATAACTGAAATTTAAATTGCAATAAAATGAATAATTGCAATAATGTGATAATAATTGCAATAATGATGATAATGATGATGATAATGATGAAAATGATGATAATGATGATGATAACGATAATAATGATGAAAATCATGATAATAATGATGATAATAACAGGAATTTGTCCATATATAATAAAAAAAAGGAAAAAGAAAAAAAATCCCAAAAGTCGAAAAAGGGCAAAATCAGCAAAAATTAGCCTTTTGAGGGGAGACTCAAAATGACGTTTTTTCCTTTATTTGATGATTCTGGGAATATTAGGTAATAATGATAATAATTACCAGAATTCTATTAATCATGACAAATAATGATGAAAAAAAGTGAGAATAAAGAGAATTTGGATAACATTTTATATTATTACATTTTTACTATTATCATTATTATTATCATTATTATTTTATATTATTATCAACGTTTTATTTTTATTATTATTATGAATATTATTATTATTTTTATTGTTATTATTATTATTATTGTTTATTATTATTATATATTTTACTTTAATTTTAGTATTATGCCAAAATAATTAAATGTAATAAAAAACAATAAAAATAATAATAAAGTATAATTATAATAATAAAAAATTGTTATAATATTGTTATTAATATTTTTGTTATTATTATCATTATATTTTTTTTTTTATGGTAGTATAATTTTAAAAATAATTATTAAACAGTAATAATTACAGTAATAAGGATATTAATTAAAAAATGATATAAAAAATTTGATTATAAAAGACGTTATTATTGTTATTAATTGTTATTACTATTTTTATTGTAGTTGTTTAGTATAGATGTAAAAATATATATAAACTGCAATAATTGCCAATAATAATGATAATAATGCAATAATGATGATAATAATTGCAATAATGTGATAATGTGATGATAATGATGTTTGATAAATGATGATTATAACGTTAATAATGATGATAATCATTATAATAATGATGATAATAACAGGAATTGTGTCCATATATAATAAAAAAAAGGTAAAAAAAAAAAAAACCCCCAAAAGTCGAAAAAGGGCAAATTCTAGCGAAATATAGCCTTTTAGAGTACACTCCAAAATGACGTTTTTTCCATTCATTTGAGATTCTGGCAATATTAGGGTAATAATGATAATAATTACCAGAATTCTTTTAATCATGACAATAATGATGATAAAAGTGAGAATAAAGAAAATTTTGGATAACATTTTGTAATTATACTTTTAAATTATTTTATCATTATTATTTTCATTATATTATTATTATTATTTATTATTATTATTATTATTTATTTTATTATTATTATTATATTATTATTTTTATTATTATTATTTTATTATTATTATTATTATTATTATAACTTTAATTTTTAGTATTATGCCAAAAAATATATTATAATGTAATAATAACAATAATAATAATAATAAAAAATTAAAATAATACAAATTTGTTATAATTTTTTATTAATATTTTTTGTTTTTAATCTTTATTATTTTTTTACGGGTAGTATAATTGAAAAAAATTATTATAACAGTAATAAACAAAAAAAATTTAAATTTAAAAAATGATATAAATAATATTATAAAAGACGTTATTATTGTATTATTTTTGTTTTTACTATTTTTATTGTAGTTGTTATTAGTTAGATGAAAAAAATTATTTTAAATGCAATAATTCCCATAAAATGAAATAATTTGCAATAAATAAAAAGAAAAAAATAT
>NW_023657400.1:0-17500 GCF_015228065.2 Penaeus monodon | reverse complement strand
AGACCCAATGCGCGGGAAAGTTAAAGGTAAACATACCAAAATCATTAACACTATATGGTGGTAATGATTCAAATACCAAATTTTTTGGCACACGATTTTCTTATGAACTTTGTGCGAAGATGTACTCGTACCAAAAGTTATTTTTAAAATTTAAATCCCCAGAGTATCAAGCGTTGAATAAGATTGTTCTGCTTTTTGGCACCCAAATGAAGTTCAAAATCGCCTTAAAGGCCGCCTTCACCTTGATAAATTATTTTCAAGTTAAACGAACAAAGTCAAATTTCTCTGTTACGCTGATTGTAGCTGGCAAACGGATTGCTGCCGGACTATCTAGAAATATCTTAGTTTATCATTTTTGTTAAAAAATAGCTGAAAACTGCTTTCTGGATAAAAAACTCACCTTAATTCATGCAAAGCAGAGACTTCATTGGGAAATCTACAGCGATTTTCCACTGCGCCCCAAGTCTCCACTGATTGTTTGGGTCTCACTGTCATGGCGCCGAGTTTTAAAATAGTGCTCAAAAACAAAGCACTGGTTGCTTGATCCAGTCTTTTTTTTTATATCATGAAATGAACGCACGGGTTTATTTTCTTACCTCTGTCCAGGATTCGTTTTTGTAAGTTTTTTTGTGTTTTTTTTTTTCCTTCGTTGTTTTCCCTTTAGAGCTTTGTAAATGAAATATAAAATATTAAACCATCACTAAAATACACATGAAATTGAATGTGAAACAAAATCAAAAACACAAGAACAGCAAAGACAATTACTCGAATTCGAATGAAAAGTTCGAACGGCCTTTTCTCGAAACCTACTTTTTTGAAACGGATAGGCAAGATTCTTATTACTAAAAAAACGATGTCTATATTGTCAGAAAGCTCATAAAAAATGTATAAAATCTAAATTATTTTATTAATTCTCCCTGTGCATATACAGCTTTTATTGTCGAAAATGAAAATAAAAGGTAGCCTAATTCATAATGGAATGTTTTTCTTTATCTGTTATCATTATTATTTATTTTTTTATTTATTTTCCCAAAGCACGACTGGGAGTTGATTGTAGAAAAAAAAAGGGTGTACGAATACTGTAAAACCTAATTCGATTTTGAGTATTGGTGTGTAGGGCCAACCATACCTAATTTTTCCTTCCCCCAAGTAGGAACTAATTGTCTTATTTTCATTCGTTTGGCACCCAATCTCCATCTCTCACAGCACTAAGTGTACCAAAATTAATTGATATCGAGGAAATCAACTTACAAGTTCAAGAACAGCTATGGTAGAGCCCCTAATTAAGTTAGCTGTGATAATTACAGTGTAGTGATACACAGTGTCGACACTTAGCGTGGGAGTATAAAAATATGATCCTGTAATGTAAATAAAAATTTTTAAAAATGATCTTACTACCGGTCACTCTTTTTCACTTTGTTCAACCAGCACGGCTGTTTGATTGGCTGGCCCGCGTGCCCCAGCGTCGGCCCCTTTTAAACAGCCTGTTCTTATTACATTGGGTGTAATAAGCTTTGTTATCGCCTTTCTGTTATTAAAATCTTAACAGTACCTACAATATTGTATGCCGTATTACAATCATAACTAAATGGTTCATGGTTACAAAGCAAAATGAATGTGCTAGACACCAAAGGTCATAATACAATACTATATAAAGGTATAGTAGTGAAAAGGATGAATGAGGTTAGTTAGTTGAGTAAATGGGTTAAGAAAGGGATATACAAAAGGGGGATTTAAGCAAAGTTGTCAAAGAAAAAGTGAGATTTTTCAAGGATGCTCATGAGGTAAGGCTGGGATTCCAAAAGGGAAAGGTGGGGGGGGGGGGTAAAGGCGATTCTATCAAAGAGCAGTTTTTCAGGAGAAATGCCGACGTTCGAGGACACATTGCCACTCCATAATTTATGAAATTAATGATTATTTGTAAAGGGACTAACACATTCCAAAACTGAAAACTTACTTCTGGAGTCGCTGAAAATGGTTAAAATTTAGATTGTGGAATAATTCAATAAATGATAATAAATTTGGTTAAATTTCCCTTTGTTACAAAGGTTAATTTTTGTTTGGTATGACAAGCTGTCTGTTTTATAAATTCCCCCTGTGTGCAAGGAATGGCCGGGATTATCATTCACTGGCGGCATGGGATTTGAACGTAGGTCAGCAAGATTGCTAGACAAAAACGCTACCACTGCGCCACAATGTAAGAATTTCTTGCAGAACAACCACAATTGTTGATAACAGAGATAGTGCCATTCCGACAAAACTGAGGGAAGACTACACCAAAGCCAACCCCAGCCTCAGACTTAGATCCGTGTTTACAGGGAACTGAACTTGCGTGACTAGAGGGATGCTCTAAATATAGAGCATGTGACTCTTGAATAGGAATACTGTTTCTTAGCCTCTGTTGCTGATTTGCATACTGATATAGTGGGAATTACCATAGCCTATCTTGGGGATCCGGCGAGGAGAGACAAATAAAGAGAGGACACAAAATTGACATTACCCATGCAACTTGTCTCCAAATGTTTAGAGAAACCTGACCAGGTATTAAAAAGATCAGAGCGCGAGCCATGAAACACTGTGCCACAAGACACGAACCAGCACCACATCATTAAAGATTGGCGACGTATGTCCAATCCCCAGCATCTTACAGCATGCTGGGGATTGGGGCATCCGGACTGCCCCAGTGGCCAGACTAAGAAATGTATGGTGCACAGGGTCTAAAATACGGATGCGGGCTGCCGTAGCAGAAGAATAAACGTTGCATCCATATTCCAGCATAGAAAGAATTAGGGATTTATGCAAGAGATGGAGAGTCTGACGGTCGCAGCCCAGGAGGTATGGGCAAGCACTCTCAAAATTGACATAGCCATAATACAAGCTACCGTAATATATGAGGTGCGGTACCCAGGTCAGATGGTAATCAAAGATGAGAACAAGTAATCCACACATGAAATTCTACTGCCATGAAAATACTAGTCAGGATCACAATACGACAGAAATGCTAGTCTTAACGGCAGACACCGGGAAATCCTATTAAGTCTTAAAATGCCAATTTCATACAAATTATGTAAAACCTCATGGCGCTAGGGATAGTAGGGCATCTGTGGTAGAGGGCCTTTTTCTAAAAGCATACTGTGCATGAGATAGGTAACTACCTTTCTCTTAGTACCACATAGGCGAATATTTACCATCTTCCAACGTCTTTGTAAATGCATGGGGACGATAATTGTAGAGTGTAAAGGAACCTCTTAAGTTTCGGAGATGGGTAATAAACAATTGCTACAGCTAGATGCAGGAAGCTCACTAGTATCCCAGATCACATAACAAAGTGACCGTAAAAATACGTTTTTGTTGGGATTGGTGGTGTAAAATGGTATATGTTCTGTCATCATGACCTGGGGAAGAGTCATGTTATTATGATAGTATGCCAGTTGAAGCTTATATATATGGTGGGGAAGGGACGTATCAGATTAATCCCCAGGAGATGCAAAATTTATGCCAAAAATTCTAAGTGCCTACGGTTGTATGTAAAAGGTGATATAGGATCCTTTTTTGAAACACAAGCAAATGATCTGCAAGAAGTGTAGCTACGTCAGTAAATTTCTGATATTTTCCTTATTCTGTTTCAAACTTAGGTTTGAGGAGTCTTTGGGGTAATAGTCGAAACATGGGTCTTCCATGACGCACGCCTCGTCTCTTTCAAGACTCGCCGTGCTCGACCCTAGCGTTTTGGAATTCCTCCTTTCGGATTTCCCAGATTTCGGCGGAGACGGGAGGTCTACCTGGGAACAGGATGTATAGGAAATGGCCTTCTTCAGATAGATAAGAGAGCACCCGAGTATGCCATATCACCCTACACATGCTATAATCATAGGAAAACGGTCTCTTCCATGTAAATCAGATATTACCCGCCAATGAAAGTCTAAAATAGTATTACAGGAACAAAAGGAGACATCTGTAAAAGTACCGGTTTGGATGTGAAACAATGTCATATTACCAGAATTTAGAAATCCCAACTCCATAATCTCTACTAGGGTTGTGCAGTCACCCCTATGAGGGTGGCAACCATTCATATCAACCAATAGAAGAAAGGGTGAGGCAAGACCCTTTACGAGGTAGTCAAGACCACCCTTCTCACCTGGGAGGCTGGGAGGGAGGTAGACATTGCATTATGTGTAGTATCGATGGAGAAACGCTTGCACAGTAATAGCCTGTACTGGATGTTAAGCCTAAGAAAGGAGTTGACATTACTGCGAACTAGGAGGGCTGTCACCATGACAACTCAACCCAGGGAATGGGTAGAGTAGACTACATTATGCTACCCTACCAGGTAGGTGGCATCCCCAACCTTTGTCTCTCATGACTAGGTTGGGTACATAGAGGGTAGCTAGTTGTGGGGCGACAGTGTTTAGCAGGGTAGCCAAACGCCAACATTTCTGGCATTGCAGGGGAGGAGTCGATGGTTAATGGTTACAAAGCCAAATAAATGTGCTAGACATCAAAGATCATAGTGTAGTAGTGAAAAGGGTAAAGAGGGGGTTAGTTTACGATTAAATGTGCTACACGTCAAAGTCGTATAGCAGTTCAGGACAGTATGGTACTGAAAGGGGCATAGAACAGTGAGAATAGATGGAGTAAATGAACTAAGGTAGAGATTAACAGGATTAAATCAAAATTGCCAAAGGAAGGAGTGTGGGATTCTGCAAGAATGTTTGTAGGGTAAGGTTGGGATTAGCAAAAGAAGAAAGGGGGGGGGGGGTTAAGAGTGATGACAGTTTCAGGAAAAAAAGTCAGGAGGGAGAAAATCCAGGGGTAGTTGTTGTGACAGTCTGTGTATCCAGAGGTAAGTGGAAGGGAAAATGGGGAAGGAAAGAGTGTAGGGGGAACATATATAGGAGAAAGATGGGTGTCATTAGGTACTTTGGATATAGAGCAGTGGTCCCCAACTTCTTTATTCTGTAACCCAACAATATATGATAATCCCCATGGCCCTATTCAGTGACTCATCTTTTCAGATTCCATTATTACTAGTTATGAATAGTGTAACGGTGGCAATAACTATAGGATAAGAACACGTTAGGGAAAGATTCCTCTTCATTGATACGTGATACTTATACGTAGGAACTGTAGGTAAAAAGGTTAGGAATGAGTTAATGATTAGGGTAAAGTTACGGTTGAACAGTACTGGGGGTAGTATGGTAGTAAAGAGGGTAGACGGGGTATAGTATAAGCTAATGGTTATTAGAAGGGGAAGGAGTTAAGGGCTTGAGAGGGTTATGATAACGTATCGTGGCGAAAACCGCAAAAATGAGTTTAAACGATTAGGACACGTAGACAGAAATGGATAAAGAAAAGGACAAGGAAAGGAGAAGAAAAGACCATGCAAAACTGAAGCGAGGGCCGAGCTATTCATGGGTGATTCCCCCCCACATTGGGCCTCAGTCTCTTAAGCGCCTCCACGACGACAACGTACAAGGGATGGGGGAGGGGGGAAATACAGCGCAAGGATGGGGCTTGGGGGAGAAGCCTTGTATAGCGTTATGACAAAGTATTGTGAATAAAGATAAAAAAAGAGTTAACGATTAGTGTTAGTGGACAGAACAGCAGGAAGAGGAAAAGAAAGGGGGGAGAAGAAAAACCATGAACATTTGTTGAGTCAAGGGTTGACGCCCAAAGGGGTAAGGGTGATCTCCTGAAACGGGTCCCAGTTTCCGCCCCCTAAGCACCCCATCCTCCATCGGCAAAAAAGGGCGAGGGATTATGGGGGGGGTTATCTTGTATAGATTATTCTTTGATTATGAAATTTTTTTGAATTGTATAAAACGGGCATGTGATTGGGAGGGGGGATTATTACTTACTTAAATTGCACATTCGGTACAAATGGTTAATGGTTAATGGTTAAAAGCAAGGAAATGTGCTAGACATCTAAGGTCATGTAGCCTATAGTTAATGTTAGGGAAGGGTGGTTGAGTTAGTGATTAGTGGTCTAAGCTGGGCAAAGGAATTGGTGAGTGAAGGGTTAGGGTCGGGTGTGGTAAGGGAGTTAGATTAGTTTGAAGGATATGTATGCGTTTGAGGAAAGAGAATAGGTTGTTGAAGCAGAAAGTGTGGGATTCTGTAAGGAATGTTCTGATGGGTTTGGAGGTCGGTGAAGGGAGGATAGGTGGGGGAAAGTAGAGGTATGGGTTGTTTCAAAACGTGGGCACGACAATAGGATGTGTGGGATTAAAAGGGGGAAAACATTACTAAGGAACATAAGGGTGGATCAGATTGAAACATCAGATAGGAGTGTGTTAGAGGGTGTGGCCAATGCGTAATCGGGCGAGAGGGGGTCTCCCCAACGTCTGTTCCGATGAAATGGAGTTGACCAGGAGGAGATTATAGTTTTACAGAATGTAATTTATTAGTGCGGAGGCTTGACCAAAAAGATTGCCATCGATTATACAAGAAGGTCTTAAAGTGTGGGTAATAATCCATGGCTGGGAAAACGTGAGAAGCGTGGTTGGTATGATGTGGACATAGAGGCGTGGCGTGTAGTGTATCTCCCTGTTCATTGCCGGGGATTCCAACATGGCGGGGCCCACCCCAAAATTTGATTGTTTATGGGTGTGGACAGGTAGAACAACCAGTTCTGGATCTTACAAACAAGTGGGTTGGTGGTGTGTATTGACTTTATGAGAGTTAATGAGTTAGGGGAGTCAGAAAAAAATTTGTAAAAAGGAAGAGGAGAGTGAGTATGTGTGTTTTTAGAGCAAAAAGGAGTGCATACAGTTCTGTAGTAAGGACACTGGATTCAGGAGGAAGGGAGTATTTGAAAGTACGAGTTGGGAAGATTACTGAAAAACCCAGCACCGGAGGTGGATTGTAGCCATCAGTATATACTGAATACTAGAGGAATGATTGGGAGACATGTCAAGGAAATGTTGAGGAAGGACAGTAGGAGGGATATTTGATTTTGGTGGGTCGGGGAAAACAGACGTGCTAATATGGGGGGTGAGGTATAAGCCATGGAGGGACGGAATGGACAGAGAACGGGAGAGGTTGGAGAGGGGGGAAAGGGGAATGGGAGAGGAGGGTATCCATGCGAGTGGAGAAAGGAGTAGGTAATCGTGGAGATGAAGCTAAGGTAAGAAGTAGGGGTTGTGGGATAGTTAGTTAGTGAGGGAAAATTGGGCAATCGAAAAATAGCATCAGAGAGAGAAAAGGGGCACGACGTCGAGATAGAGATGGTATCCCTGATTCAGGTACAGGCTCTCAAATGGGGAGGAGCGAAAGGCACCTAGTGCTAAGCGAAGACCACAGTGATGGATTGTATCAAGATGGGCAAGGAGAGAAGTTGAGGCAGAGGAGTAGATATGGCATCCATAATCTAGAGTGGAGAGGATCAAAGTAACATGAAGATAAAGGGAGAGTTTTGCGATCTGAGCCCCATGATATATGGGATGAGTTTTTTAAGATTCGAAGACGGCGGAGAGCTTTTTCTTTAATGTGTAGAATATGGTCTCGCCAGGACATTTTGGATCAAAAATGACCCCTAGGAATTTGCCAGAGGAACGGCATTGGGTGGAGTGCCATAAAGAAGAGTGGCGGTAGGGGACCTACACTGAGCGAGAGAAAAGAATGGAGAAAGATTTAGAGGTAGAGAAGCGGAAGCCATGGTTTGTGGCCCAGGAAGATACTGATGAGATTGCAGATTAAAGAAATTGTAGAGATTTGGTATGGATGTGTTAGAGGCTTTAGATGGTTAAATCATCAACATATAGTGATGACCGGGCTCCTGGTGATATAAATGATGCAATATCATTAACAGCAAGAAGGAATAAAGTGGTACTGAGCACACTGCCTTGTGGGACACCTTCGTTTGGGAAAGAAAGATGATGTGGCAGAGGCGATTTGACCTGGAAAGTGCGTTGGGAGGGGAAAGGGAAATTTTATGAAGACACCCATGTTTCCACATATGCCTAGAGAGGACAATTGTTGGAGAATATGGTACCGCCATGTCGTATCATATGCTTTTTCTAAATAAAAAAAAAACAGCTAGTACGGATTCATGGCGTGCAAATGCAGATGTAATATATGTCTCAAAATGAGCAAGGGGGTCAGCTGTGCTTCTGGCACGGCGAAAACCGAATTGGGGAAGAAGAGAGAAGATTGTGAGATTCAAGATACCACATTAAGTGGAAGTTCACCATTCGCTCTAATAGTTTGGACAAGCAGCTAGTTAGTGCAATGGGGCGATAGTCTTGAGGAAGGGTACCCGATTTATTGGGTTTCAGGAAGGGAAGGATAAGAGCTTCTCGCCAATTAGAAGGGAAATTTTCCTGATGTCCATATGTGGTTGTAATTTTTAATAGGAAGGATAAGGAGGAAGATGGGAGTTGCCGGAGCATACGGTAGTGAATACCGTAGGGCCTTCATGGAGTGTTACGGCAACGATGTAGGGCAGTAATAAGTTCAGAGGAAGAAAATGGGGGCATTATAGGACTCAGCAGAGGATGGGGTGAAGGTAAGGGGGGGTACGTTCTCTGGTGGTTTTATTAGAAGAGAAGTATGGAGAAAGGTGAGAACCACTACTGACTTGGCTGAAATAATCACCCAGTTCATTAGCGACTTGGAGAGGATCAGAAATGAGGGTATTTCGAATATGGAGGACAGGGGCAGGATGGGGGGGATGTTTGCCTGATAGTTTATGAATTCGGCGCCAAATATTTGAGATAGATGTAGAGGATGTAATTGATGAAACATAATTTCGCCAGCTATTTTTTTTACTATTCCGGATTGTACGACGAAGATAGGCAGATGCTCTTTTAAAGAAGATAAGGGCTGATAGTTGATTTGGAGTACCTCTTTTGTAGCGGTAACTGTTCCAGGCTGAAACGTTTTAGGCGAAGTGCTTTAGTGCAGTCAGAATTCCCCCATGGAACACTTTTGGAGGTATATGGTCTTGAGGTTCGAGGGATGTGTATGGGGCAGCTCTTAAGACTGTATTTGTGAAATACTGTACATTTCTGAAATGGAGGTGAGGGAGGATGGAGGGGTATGAATAGCAGAGAGTGAAGTAAAAGTATGCCAGTCGGCTCTATCAAAGCACCAGCGTGGAGAGTTAGGGAGTGTACGTATGAAGTAGGAGAAAGAAAAAACTGGAAAGTGGTCACTATAGGGAAAGTGGTCTAAGACTGACCAGTGGAAATCTAAATGAAGAGAAGGGGAACATAGAGAGAGGTCAATGCATGAAAAAGATTGCGTGCGTGTATCAAGGTGTGTGGGGCGATCTGAATTTAGAATAGTAAGGTCAGCTGTGGAGAGGAAGCGCTCTAGAGATCGGCCTCGGGAGTTTGTGACAGAATCACCCCATAGAGTGTGGCGGCAGTTAAAGTCACCAACTATGAGGAAAGGTGGTTGAAGTTGGGAAATTTGATTTTCAAAAGCAACAAAGTCAATGGGGTGGGAAGGGGAGAAGTAGACTGAAATCACTGTGATCCAACGATGAAGGAAGATACGGATAACTGGGGCAAGGGACATTGGTTTGAAAGGGAGGTGTGACATAAGGTGTTTTCTGATTGATAAGTAGGATGAGACATAAAGGGAATGTGGGGAAGAGCCCAAAATGATAATGGGGATTGGTATTGGAGGTTTGTGTAAGAAAGGTCTCTTGAAGGCTACAATAGATGGATTATAAGAGGAAAGGATATGACGAAGGTCAGGTCTGTGGGAGCGGAAACCGCGAATATTCCAATAAAGGGAAATGGTTATACTTTACTGATATATATTGTAGTACGTTTTTGGAGATTTTGAGAGGGAAGCAGCTAGAGGGTGGGAAAAGGATTGAGAGGTCTGAGATGGGAGAGGTGTGGGAGTTGGTGTTTCTACTAGGAGGGGTATTAGGAGATGGAGGGTCTGAGGAAGGGGATACTTGTGACATAAGGGATTCACGTGTGTATCCAGAGGAGTGGAAGGGATAGAGGGGATGGTGGGGGGGTTAAATGTGGGCGAGGTTTGGGGGTCGGGGGGATGGGCTGTGTTGGGAGGGGGTAGGAGGATTGGGGTGTAGGGGATTCATTAGGGGGAGGATGGATATCAGCAGTTACTTGGAGTGTTGAAGGTGCAGTTGTAATATTTGGAGGTTGAGTGTCAGTTTTCATTATGTAGTCTTTAATATTTTCAATGGTTTTCTTCTGAGGAGTTGGTTGGGGAGTTTTGGGGGATAAAGGAATTTCTTGTGAGGGGGGGAAGAGAGGACCGGTGTCTCAAGCATAGGAGCAAAGGAAGGTGGAGGTGATTGTGTGGGAGGGAAGAGGGGGTGGAACGTTTGTTCGTCTGTTACGGGGAGTGCGAGGAGGGAGAGGGGGAAGGTGTTGGATTGTAGTGGTGATTGAAGTATCTGTTGTAGAGATTTGAGTGTCTGGATTTAGGATGGCAAAAGAGTTGGACTGGGGAAGGTAGGAGGTAGAAGAGGGGGGGTTAGATGTAGGGGTGGGTGGGTTTAGGAGAATTGATAGAGTGAGCAGTATTACTGGAGTAAGGAGTAAGAGAGAAACCACGTCGACGTGCTTCTTGTCTGGCTTCACGTAGTGTGAGTCCAGTTTGAATCTGAGAGGTGCTACCTCAGACTCAAATTTGTAGGTGGGACAGCCCTATAAAATACATTATGGGGCCGCTACAGTTGGCACATGTGCGTGATTGTTGCAGGCAGTTTTTATGGGTATGGCCAGGTTGGGCACATAGTGGCATCGCTGTGGAACGGCAATGTTTTGGGTGGGTGTCCTAGACGCCAACAGTTTTGGCACTGACGTGGAGGAGGTTGGTATGGACGAACAGGGAGGGATTTCCTCCTTGTAGACGTTAAAGGGAAGGTCATGTCTACGGAAGGTAATTTTGGCTATGTTAGTAGGTTTCTTCCCCCCCGATGACCCCTGGGGGAAGGAGTAGCATTGCACTGATGTTGCATCATAGTCTGTGAGACAGGCAAGTAGATCTTCTCCACAATCTGACCCAAACTTTGTCATAGATTGGGCAAATTTGCTGGGGAGATTGAAACTGTTCCGGTGCAAGTATTGAGGGTTTTGGGTGGGGTTCTGCAAGGATGAGGTTACCATATAGGTCTTTAGTTTTGTTAAAGCTATAGCTTGTTTTCGGGTGTTACTGTGACAAGACGGGAGCGGTCGGGTCGGCTACGGAAAGAAACTTTACCTACTTGTTTTGGGACATTGTTGGAAGAGAAGAGTGTTGTCAGAGTAGGGAGCTGTGGGAGGGATCACGAAAAATCGGTCCCATTTGGCTGCGCTGAAGAGGGTATTCAAATTGTTGTAGAGATTAGGGGTAGTAGAAGGGCGGGGGCGTGACGAAGATGGAGTTGTGTTGAGGGAGGTAGTGTTATGGGGGGGTGGGCAATAAGGCTGTAAGGTATTAATAAGGGAGGATGGGTGGTTGATGTGTGGAGGTTTTGGAGGTAGAGGTGTTGAAGTTGAGCTTGCTGGAGAGTGGAAATGTTCCTTAAGGGTTGATTGTTGGCTACTGTACTAGTAGGTATTGATGAGGGGTAGTTATTGCAGTGTTCGGAGCCGTGGGCAAAGGGGAGCCTGGGGTCAGGGAATCGGGTGGGTTTACATCTTTTGGGGCTATTTGATAAAGGGGCAAGCCTCATTGCCCCTAAAGTGGAGATAAGTTTTCATTACTGGCCAGGTAAGCCTGGGTTATGTTGGGATAAAAAACAGTCCACCCCTCAGGGTCCCCTTGAGGGGTAAGGGCTAGATAACTAAATCAGGGGAATACCGTGCCCATGGCTCCCTCAGGCCGTTCAGGACTGGCACAAAGTTAGCCTTTCATCCTTTCAGCACAGCTCTCACACCTTAGGAGGTGGATAGTAGAAGGGTTTGGTGAAGGGACAGAAACGAAAGGTGGGAAGGAAAATAAAAGACCATGCCCAAAATTAGTTGAGTCGAGGGCTGAGTCCCAAGGTTGGGGAGTTCCCCCTCATTAGGTCCCAGTCTCCGCCTCCCAAGCCCCCCCACGACAACAACGGGGAAGGATTTGGGGGGGGGGGGGTTCCCTTTTATTAGGGAAAAGTTTTTATTGTATGAACGGGCATGTGATTGGGAGGGGGGGGGGATTTTTACTTAATTAAATTGCAATATTTCGAACAAATCCAAAAGGTTAATGGTTATGGTTAAAAACAAGATAATGTGCTAGACATCTAGGTATGTAGCACTATAGTTAATGTAGGGAAGGGTGGTTGAGTTAGTGATTAGTTGTCCCAAGCTGGGGGAAAGGGATTGGTGAGTGAAAGGGTTAGGGTTGGGTATGGTAAGGAGTTAGATTAGATGAAGAATATGTATACGTTTGAGGAAAGAGAATAGGTTGTTGAAGCAAAAAGTGTGGTTCTGTAAGGATGTCTGATAGGTTGGGAGGTCTGTGAAGGGGGATAGGTGGGGGAAAGCAGAGGTACGATTGTTTCAAAACGTGGGCACGGCAGTAGGATGTGTGGGATTGGAGTGTTGGTGGTGTATTGACTTTATGAGAGTTAATGAGTTACATAAGGGATTCACGTGCGTAAGGAGGAGTGGAAGGGATAGAGGGATGGTGGGAGGGTTAATGTGGGCGGGGGGTTGGGGGGGGGGGGGTTTGGGGTGTGTTGGGTGGGGGTAGGAGGATAGGGTGTAGGGGGGATATCATTTGGAGGATGGATATCAGCAGTTACTTGGAGTGTGGAAGGAGCAGTTGTAATATTTGGAGGTGAGTGTCAGTTTTCATTAGGTAATCTTGAATATTTTCAATGGTTTCTTCTTCTGAGTTGGTTCGGGAGTTTTGGGGGATAAAGGATTTCTTGTGAGGGGGGGAAGAGAGGACCGGTGTCTCAAGCATAGGAGCAAAGGAAGGTGGAGGTGATTGTGTGGTAGGGAAGAGGGGGTGGAACGTTTGTTTCTGTCGTTACGGATAGTGCGAGGGGGGAGAGGGGAAGGTGTTGGGATTGTTGTGGTGATTGAAGTATGTGTTGTAGAGATTGGAGTGTCTGGATTTAGGATGGCAAATGTGTTTGACTGGGGATGGTAGGTGGTAGAAGTGGGGGGTTAGATGTTGGGGGGGTGGGTTTTGGAGAATTGGTAGAATGAGCATTATTACTGGAGTAAGGAGTAAGGGAGAAACCACGTCGACGTGCCCTTTTTGTCTGGCTTCATTAGTGCGAGTCCAAGTTTGAATCTGAGAGTTGCTACCTCAGACTCAAATTTATAGGTGGGACAGCCCCTATAAAATACATTTGGGGACCGCCACAGTTGGCACATGTGCGTGATTGTGCGGGCAGTTAATCGGGTATGGCCAGGTTGGGCACATAGTGGGCATCTGGCTGTGGAACGGCCCAATGTTTGGGTGGGTGTTTCCCAGACGCCAACAATTTGGTATGACGTGGAGGGGTTGGTATGGGACGAACAGGGAGGGATTCTCCTCCCATGTAGACGTTAAAGGGAAGGTCATGTCTACGGAAGGTAATTTTGGGTATGTTAGGGGTTTCTTTCGATGACCTCTGGGGGGAATAGAGTAGCATTGCACTGATGTTGCATCATAGTCTGTGAGACAGGCAAGTAGATTTTTCTCCAAACCTGACCAATCTTTGTCATAGATTGGGCAATTTGCTGGGGAGATTGAAACTGTTCCGGTGCAAGTATTGAGGGTTGGATGGGGTTATGCAAGGATGGGGTTACCATATAGGTCTGTTAATTTTGTTAATGCTATAGCTTGGTTTTCGGATGTTACTGTGACAAGACGGGAGCGGTCGGGTCGGCTACGGAAAGAGACTTACCTACTTGTTTTTGGAGAAAATTGTTTTGGGAAAAGAAGGGTGTTGTCAGAGTAGGGAGCGTGGGAGGGATCACGAAAAAACGGTCCCATTTGGCTGCGCTGAAGAGGGTATTCAAAATTGTTGTAGAGATAGGGGGAGTAGAAGGGCGGGGGCGTGACGAAGATGGAGTAGTGTTAAGGGAGGTAGTGTTATGGGGAGGTGGGCAATAAGGCTGTAAGGTATTAATAAGGGGGGATGGGGTGGGTTTATGTTGGAGGTTGTGGGGGTAGAAAGGGGTTGAAGTTGAATTGCTGGGAGAGTGGAAAAAGTTCCTTAAGGGTTGATTGTTGGCTAATGTACTAGTAGGTATTGATGAGGGGTAGTTATTGCAGTGTTCGGAGGGCCCTGGTCAAAGGAGAGCCTGGGGTCAGGGGAAACGGGTGGGTTTACATTTTTGGGGCTATTTTATAAAGGGCAAGCCTCATTGCCCCTAATAGGGGAGAAGTTTTCATTACTGGCCATGGTAAGCCTGGATTATGTTGGGGATAAAAACAGTCCACCCCTCAGGGTCCCCTTGAGGGGTAAGGGCTAGATAACTAAATCAGGGGAATACCGTGCCCATGGCTCCCTCAGGCCCTTCAGGACTGGCACAAAGTCAGCCTTTCATCCTTTCAGCACGGCTCACACCTTAGGAGGTGGATAGTAGAAGGGTTTGGTGAAGGGACAGAAACGAAAGGTGGGAAGGAAAATAAAGACCATGCAAAATTAGTTGAGTCGAGGGCTGAGTCCCAAGGTTGGGGAGTTCCCCATCATTGGGTCCGAGTCTCCGCCTCCTAAGCCCCCCCACGACAACAACGGGCAAGGGATTGGGGGGGGGGGGATTATTACTTAATTAAATTGCAATATTTCTGAACAAATCCAAAGAATTCTTAGCTTTTCGTATCTACAGAAGAAAGGTATGTAAAAGAGAAGTATGGCTTTCTCATCCTTTTAGTTTACGCGCGGCCTACTACAAAGTTTGCCTTGACAGCTGACTACTTATAAACGCATTTTAATAGATATAAGTAAGTTAATACATATTTTGGCTCCTATACAGCTGATTAGCCTAGACATTAAAGGGGACGTTTTCACTGCATGTCTACTACTATGGTGTGGGTACTGCCAGGTGGGATGAACTCGTGTACACGGATCCAATATTATGGAAATGTCATTTCAGATACAGCTGGATTACAGTCAGATATAGATCTTAAAATATTGTCAGTTTGCCTTTTCCATTTCACTTGGATTTTTAGTTCTCCCATATTTTAGAGTGAAGTTCAAATAATTTTCTTTCCACTAAAGGCGAGAATGCATTTGATGGCTTGCTAATGTAACATGTCCGAACAAATGTTACACGTTAGATATCTAGCAGTATATTTTGGTACTTCCCAAAAGTATGACAAAAGTAATTGCGATTTGCTAATGATGCATGAGTATTAGTAAGCGAGCTTTGGATGTCAAGAAGTTTAAGAAGCATTCCCTGAAATACTATCAGTACTTATTCTTTTCATTTTCGTGTACTAACAAATTCAATGCTGTTGGCAACAGTAGGTGTTCATTATGGCTTGTTTATATAGACTTGTACAAAAAAACTGACCATCGCCACTAATTCCAATATGTTAAGAAAAAACTTAAGTGAAAGGGGCAGGGGGAATTAAAGTCAAATGTCCTTGTAACCACTTTATAATCATTTATATGATACCGATCTTGTTAGCAACATCGAGGGCATCGTAATCTGGTGCAAGTTTTACGTATGCCTTCTTCAAGCCATCAGGTCTGTGGAGCGTATTCACACGAACTGCATCAATCTCATACAGCTGAAATAAAATTTGAGTATTATATATATATATATACACAAACACACACAACTATACTGCACATTCAATGTAGAAAATTATTAAAATATAAGTACTATTCCCATGTATTTTTTTATTAACTCCAATAGCTCTAACAGCAGTAACTAAACTACTAACTGTTCAATTCTGAATTTCTTTCAATAAGCAAAAACTGAACAACTGTCTCTACATTCACCACTACAGCAAATAAAATGTAATGTAATTTCTTCAACATGTATACCATACTTTCACATTCATTTTCTTGTATCATAAAATCAGTTTTCACCCTTAAAAAAGACCAGAAAAACAATGTACTTCATATGTAAACAATCTGTAGTACAAATAATTTGGAAAGGCTTCAATGACAGTGGACATGGGCAATTCCAACTATGTTAAATTACAAGCTAGGAGTATTAGGGAAAGCAACAAAGTCCATTCAATTAACCTTCACAGCCGGTCTAGCAAGATAACACTTGTGCCTAGTGTTGTTAACTTCAGTACTTGTTGAAGCAAGCATAATTTACGTTAGTTCAGAGCCTTTAGACCATTAAAATGGATTGTATAGACAACCTCATCTGGTTGTCAGAGTAAACAATTCTAAGATACCAAAAGACTTAAGGTTTATCACTCAAGCAAATTATTGATCACTTTAAACATTCTGCACATTATGTTTCTAAATGTTCACAAAAATGTCTAATCCTATTAATCTAATATGGACAAGTTTTTAAAAATCCTAGATGTACCTACTTGTACTTGTGTAGAAAATGTATTTTACAAAATGTATTGAAGACAGTACATATAATTTGAACTTGTGTGTACCATTTTAAGTTAGTACATTTCAGCCATGTTACATAATATTCTGTAGACCAGGAAATAAATGCAAATTTACCTTATAAAATTATAAAGTAACACGAAGTTCAATAATGTCAATTAACAAAAACAAATTGGTTTCATTCCACATCCACCTGCAAGCTACTTAAAAATGCCTAAGTTTCATGTCATTCATACCTTTCTCAATCACATTCATTCTCGTTGTCCTCCTTACCTTCTTGACAGCAGCCTTGATATGGTTTTTATTGGCCATGCGGTGCACAATGAATACCAAGGTGTTGTTATCCTCAATCAGCTTCATGGCAGATCAGTGGTGAGAGGATACTGGATGATTTTGAAGCAATCCATTCTGGAGGGAAAAATAAAAATCAATTAATTTTTTTTTTTCTCGACTTTAAATACTTTCCATGATAGGACTCACAGGTTTCAGACTGTTACACTACTGGATTAACATTAAGCTATAAATGCCTCTATAATAATTTCCCAATCAAGAAATGTAATGTCCCAATATCTACTAATGAAACTATCAATCATAAGCAAGCAATTACATACTTTGGCTTTCTGGGGGTTGACTTTCTGGGTACTTGGGTTCCTTGGCAGTTCAAGGGTCTTGGGCCTGCGGAAGCGGATGTTGGTTCTGATCTTCTTCACGCGGGTACCACGGGGCCCATTGACAACCTGTTTTAGGGGAGGAAAGTATTTAGTAAAAATATTCACTAATCAATTTGTTGTATTAATGACATTAGTAAAATTATAACCTGTATTTACATATTAATATATATCAAAAAATATTTTTCTGGTCTTTTACTGCATTCAATTTACCTTGGTTGCCATCTTCCTAGCCTTCTTGACTGCTAACACACCCTTGCCCTTCTTAGGGTCCTTGCCTCCTAGTCTCTTCACATTCTTGTTTGGAGGCTTGGCAACTCCTTTATGGGTGCAGCCTTCTTAGTGGGCGCAGCTGCAACCTTTGCTTTTTTGCTGGCGCTGGCTTCTTAGCGCAAAAAGGGGGGTTTTTCTT
>NW_023657399.1:0-28008 GCF_015228065.2 Penaeus monodon | reverse complement strand
TTTTTTTTTTTTTATTAAAAATTAAATTTTTTTGGAAATAATATAATAATTTAAAAAAATAGAAAAATAATATAATAAATAATAATATAAAAAATAATAAAAAAATAAAAATTTTTTTATTTTATAATTTTAAAATGTTATAAAAAATTCTTTTAATTTATTTTTACACATTATTGAATTTTAAAAAAATTCGGAAAAATTATTATTACCCAAAAACAAATAAAAAAAAAAATAAAAAAAAACCATTTTGGATTTCTAAAACTTTTTTAATTTTGCCCTTTTTCTTTTTTAAATTTTTTTTTATACTTTTTTTTTAAAACCCAAAAATTCTTTTATTACCCACATCATTTAAAATTTAAAATTTAATTAAACTTATTCAATTTATCATCATTTCATTTTTAATTATGTTTTAATTTTTAAAATATACCAAAATTTTAAATTTTTAAAAATTTTTTTTTTAAATTTTTTGGGAGTTTTAGTTTTAAATTTTAATTTTACAAATCCCCCAAACAAAAATATATAAAAATTTTTTCAATAATAACATTTTTAAATTTTATAAACAAAAATTTACGAAAAATTAAATACTTTTTTTAAAACTTTCAATTTATAGAAAATTAAAAATTTTTGATAATATAACTAAAAAATAGAATAAAATATAAAAATAATTTATAATAATATTTAATAATATAAAGATAAATATAAAATTTTTTTTAAAAAATAAAAATTCTTTTGTAAAAATATATATTAATAATAAAAAATTTTAAAAATTTAATAATTAAAAAAATTTAAAAATTTAAAAATATAAAAAAAATTTTAAAAATTTTTTTTTATTTACTTAACTTATTGGGTTTGGGTTTCTTTTGGGGGAATTTTCTATCCCCTTTTAATATTAAAAATTCCCGAAATAAAAACTCTTTTTGGGATTTTTATCAAAAAAAGGGCATTTTTTCCTTTAATTTTACCCTTTTTTCTTTTTTGGGGGAATTTTTATACCTTTTTTATATTTATGGGAAAATTCGGTTAATATTTTTTTTCAATTATATAAAACCTTATATATAAAAAAAACATAATAATTATATATTATTAATTTTTCCCTTTTTGAATTTTTTATTAATTGAAATTTTTGGAATATAAATTTTCAATAAATAAAAAAAAACAAAATAATAGAATAACAATAAAAAACCCAAATAAATTTTTTTAATAATATTTAATTTATTATTTAATTTACGTTATTACTGTTTTTTATTTATAATTTTTTTGAAATTTTTATAAATAAAAAAAATAAAAAATAATAATAAAATAAAAATAAAATAAAATATTATAAATTAAATTATTTTAAAAATTTTTTATTTTATTTTTTAATTTTAGTTATAAAAAAATTTTTTTGGAATTAAAATTTAAAAAATTTAATATAATTTTAAAATAAAAAAAATAAAAAAAATAATTTTAAAAAAATTAAAAAAATTTTTTTCAAAAATTTTTTTTTTTTTCAAATTTTTATTTTTTTTTTAAAATTTTATTTTTTATATTTAAATTTGGGGATTATATATTATTCCCCAAAATTCCAAATCCCAAAAAAAAAAAAAACTAAATTTTATATTAAAAGGTTTTTTTTGTAATTTTTTTTTATTAAAAAATTTTTTTTATACCTTGTTTTAAAAATTTTAAAATTTTTTTTTATTATTTTAAATTTTTTCCTTAAAAATTTTTCATATTTATTTTAAATCACAAAAAACTATTTTAAATTATCCTCGCAAATTTTTATTTTTTTAAAAATTTTGGGAAGGTTTTATTTTTAATTTAATAAAAAACCAAAAACAAATAAAAATAATAAAATAATAATAACATAAAAAAGGTTTATAATAAAATTTTTTTTTAATTTTTAAATTATACTATTAGATTTTTCTTTTTTTAAAATTTATTTTTTCAATTTTTATAAGTCCTTAAAAAATATAAAAAAAAAAAAAGAATACAATATATAACCATATTTTTAAATATTATAAATTATTAAAAATTTTTTATTTTAAATTTATTAAATTTTTTTGGGCAATAATAAAATAAAAAAAATAATAATAATAAATAATAATAAAAAAAAAAAATAAAAAAAAAAAAATAAACTAATATTAAAAAATTTTAAATGTTATAAAATTTTTTTGGATTCCCCCTTTTAAAATAATTTTAATTTAAAAAAATTTAATTTTAAAATTATAAAAATTTTAAAAAAAAAAAAAAAAAAAAAAATCAAATTTTTTTTCCAAAAAAATTTTTTCCTAATTTTGGTTTTTCATTTGGGAATTTTTCTTATCCCCTTTTTTTAAATAAAGGACAAACCTTTTTATCCCTTTTTCATTTTTTTTTTTTTTAATTTTTTTATACCAAAAATTATTAAATCTTTAATTATCAAATTTTAAAATTTTTAATCTTTGAAATTTACTTTATTATTAAATATTTTTTTTATAATATATTTTGAAAAATTAAAAAACCAAAAAAATTTTTTTAAAAATTAAAAAAACAATAATGGTTTATAATTTTTTTTCATTTTTAAATTTAACTAATGTAATTTTAAATTTTCAATAATTTTTTAAAATTTATACCATCAAAATAATAATAATGATAATAATAACAATAATAATCCGAATAAAACAAACTATTATAACCACTCGCATATAGTATTATAACTTATACTTATATATTATTGGCATTATTACAGTTATAATAGATTCTATTTGGCAATAATACTAATAATTTTAGATAATAGTAATAATAGAATAATAATAATAATAATAATAATAATAATAATAATAATAATAAAAATAATAATAATAATAATATTAAGTAAATTCATATCGTTACAAAATTTCTCTTTATTTCATGTTTATCATCATTATTGTTATGATTAATACCAATTCTGGTAATTATTATCATTTATTACCCCTAACTTAATATGCCGAAAATCCAAAGAAAATCGAAAAAAACGTCATTTTGGAGTATACTCTCAAAAGGCATATTTCGCTAGATTTTGCCGCTATTTTCGAACTTTGGGAATGTTTTCTGATACCTTTTTATATTATATATGGACACAAATTCCTGTTATTATCATCATCATTATCATTGATTATCATCAGTATTATCGTATCATCATCATTAATCATCATTATCATCATTTCCTTATCATCATTATATTATGATTGCAATTATTACCATAATTATTGCAATTGTTATCATTATTATTGCAATGATTGGAGTTAAGTATATATTTTGCAAATAATTACTAATAAACCACAACAATAATAATAGTAAATAACAATAATAAATGAACAAGAATAACGAGTTTATAATAATTATTTATATCATTATCTTAATTAGTATCGTTATTACTGTAAATATTAGTCGTTAGAAATAACTTTAGCTTTGCAAGGGATACCAGTCCAAATAAGAATATGCATAATCAATAACAATAATAATACGAATAACAATATTTATAACCACTAGCATTATTATTATTATACTTATATTATTATTATATTGTTATTAGACAGTTATAATAGATTTTTTTGGCAATATTAATTTTAATTAAGCTAATAGTAATTAATAATAATAAAATAATAATAATAATAATAATAAAATAATAATAATAATAATAATAATAATAATAATAATAAATATTAATAATATTCAAATGGTTATCAAAAATTCTCTTGATCTCACTTGTATCATCATATTGTTCATGATTAATACAATTCTGGTAATTATTATCATTATTACCCTAATAATTGCCGAAATCACCAAAGAAATCAGAAAAAAAACGTTCATTTTGGGGTATACTCTCAAAAGGGCTATATTTCGCCTAGTTTGCCGCTTTTGTTCGACTTTTGGGAATGTTTCTTAAACCTTTTTTATTATTAGATATGACACAATTCTGTTATTAGCATCATCATTATCATGATTATCATCATTATTATCGTTATAATCCATACAATTACATCATTTTAATCATCAATCATCATCATTATCATCCTTATTGCAATATTTACCATTTCATTAATTGCATTTGTTATCATTATTATTGCAATTATGGAGTTATTAGTATATATTTTTGCAATAATACTAATAAACCACAAACAATAATAATAGTAATAACAAGAATAAGTAACAAGAATAAGAGTTTAGAAGATAGAGTTAATAGTCATTATTTAAATTAGTATCGTTATTATGTAATTATTAATGTTATAATAATTATCTTTGCAATTATACTACCAGTCCAAATAAAATAATGATCATGAATAACAATGAATAAAATACGAATAAACAATATGTATAACCACTCGCATATTATTATCTATACTTATACTTAGTATATTAATTGTTATTATTACAGTTATAATAGATTTTTTGGCAATAATATAATAATTAAGATAATAGTAAATAAGAATAAGAATAATAAGTAATAATAAGAATAAAATAAATAATAAATATATAATAATGAATAATATTAATAATATTCAAAGGTTAGTCAAAGGCTTTTCTTTATTCTCACTTGTATATAATCTTTAATTGCTTTATGATTAATACAATTCTGGTAATTATTATCATTATTTACCCGCTAAATTGCCGAAATTCACCAAAAAGAAATCGAAAAAAAACGTCATTTTGGAGATATACTCTCCTCAAAAGGCTATAATTTCGCTAGATTTTTGCCGGCTTTTTTCGACTTCTGTGGAATGTCTGTTTCTTATTACCTTTTTTAGATTATATATGGACACAATTATGTTATTAATCCGTCATCATTTCATGATTAATCATCATTATTATCGGTGATCATCATCATTAATCATTATCATCTGATCATTATCATCATTATCATCATTATTGCAATATACCATCATTATTGCAATTGTTATCATTATTATTGCAATTAATTGGAGGTTATAGTATATATTTTTGCAATAATATAATAAACCACACAATAATAATAGTAATAACAAATAATAATAACAATAATAACGAGTTTTATTAATAATTATTATACAATATCATTAAATTTCGAGTATCGTTATACGTAAAATTATTGTATCTGTCTTATCAAATAATATCTTTAGCAATTTATAAAAGAACTGGACCAGTGCTGTCTCAATCAAATAATTGAACCACCAATACTGATAATACCCATAACACACTTAAATATGTTGTGGATACAGTCGATCCACATAACAAATTATTAACCCCACTAGCACAGCATTATTATTATTATACCTTATACTTATATTATTATTGTATTATTACAGATATAATAGATTGTTTTTGGCCAATAATACTAATAAGTTAAAGCGTATAATGTAAGTAGAAGTACCAGATAATAATTAATAATAATAAAATAATAATATATAATAATATATCAATAATAATAACGTAGACTAATAAGATAAAATAATAATACCAATAATAATTAAATACATATTCAAAGGTTATCAAAATTCTCTGTATTCTCACTTTTCTCATACATTATTGTTATGATTAATACAATTCTGGTAATATTATCAGTATTACCCAATAATTGCCGAACGAAAGACATCACCAAAGAAATCGAAAAAGAAATACGTCAATTTGGACAGTATACGTCTTTCAAAAAAGGCTATATTTCGCTAGGACTCTTTGCCGCTTGTCTTGTCGACTTATTATTGCGGGCACACACTATCACACACAGTATCAGCAAATTCATTAAGAGTCTCATTCATATCTCATCTCACTCGCTATCTTGGGTAGTATGCAATTCATGAGATGGCTAGAGCCCATAATTCATGACTTATATGCGCAAGTCTGATGGGTCACCTTCTCCCTATTCCCCTTGATAAGTACATGATGCTCCGAATTATTGCGACGCCTTCGTTATTCCACAAAGTTGTATTAGTAATTTTTAGCAAATAATACTAATAATCCACAACAAATAAAATAGTTAATAACCAATAATTAAATAATAACATATAATAAACGAGTTCATAATAATATTTATATCATTATCTAATTAGTATCGTCTATTACTTGTAACTTATTAACGTTATAATAATTTATCTTTGCAATTATATACCAGTACAAATAAAATAAATGATAATAATAACAAAGAATAAATACGAAAAATAAACAATATTGATAACCACTAGCATTATTATTATTATACTTATACTATTATTATTATTGTTATATTACAGTTATAATAGATTTTTTTGGCAATTAAATAACTAATAATTAAGATAATAGTAATAATAATAATAAAGATAATAATAATAATATATAATAATAATAATAATAATAATAAAATAATATTAATAATATTCAAATGTTATCAAAATTCTCTTTATTCTCACTTTATCATCATTATTGTTTCATGATTAATACAATTCTGGTAATTATTATCATATACCCTTAATAATTGCCGAAATCACCAAAGAAATCGAAAAAAAAAACGTCATTTTGGAGTATACTCTCAAAAGGGCTATATTTCGCTAGATTTTGACCGCTTTTTCGACTTTGTTGGGGAATGTTTTTCTATACCTTTTTTATATTTATATGGACACAAGTCTGTTATTATCATCATCAGTTCATGATTATCAGCATTATTAGTCGTTAAAGCATCACATGATCATCATGATTCATCATCATTATCATCATGTATCATCATGTATGGCAAGTATTACATCATTAATGGGCCAAGTGTTATCAGTTTTATTATTGCAATTATTGGAGTGTAGAGTATATATTTTGAAAGTAATAATAATAAACCACCAACAATAAATAATAGTAATAAACATATAATATAACCAAATGATAATAACGAGGTTTATATAATTATTTATATCAGTATCTTAATTAGGATCGATTGTATTACGTGCAGGATGACGGTGATAAGAAGTATATTTTGCAATTATACTACCAGTCGAGTCCAAATACTAATAATGATAAAATAACAATAAATACGAATAACAATATTCTAACCATAAGCATTAGTACTTATTATACTTATATTATTATTATTATTGTTATTATTACAGTTATACATAGATTTTTTGGCAAATAATACTAAAATTAAGATAATAGTAATAATAATAATAATAATAATAATTAATAATAATAATTAATAATAAAATAATAATAATAATAAAATAATAATAATATTAAATAATATTCAAA
Source organism: Penaeus monodon (assembly GCF_015228065.2). Classification (NCBI taxonomy): domain Eukaryota; kingdom Metazoa; phylum Arthropoda; class Malacostraca; order Decapoda; family Penaeidae; genus Penaeus; species Penaeus monodon. The sequence goes on along the minus strand of NW_023657399.1, from coordinate 20,823 downwards.
TGTTATCAAAATTCTCTTTATTCTCAACTTATTCATCATTATTGTTGGATGATTAATACAATTATGGTAATTATTACATTTATTACCCTAATAATTGCCGAAATCACCAAAGAAAAGAAATCGAAAAAGAACTCATTTTGGAGGTATACTCTCCAAAAGGGCTTATATTTCGCTAGATTTGGTCCGCCGTTTTTTCGAACTTTTGGGAATGTTTTTCTTAACCTTTTTTATATTAGTATGAGGGACCACATTCCATTGTTATTATCATCATATTATCCATGATTATCATCATTATTATCGTTATCATATTCATTATCATCATTATCATAATCATATCATCATTATCATCATTATTGCAATTATACCATAATTATTGCAATTGTAATATTATTATTGCAATTATTGGAGTTATAGTATAATATTTTTGCAATAATACTAATAACCACAACAATAATAAATAGTAATAAAATAATAATAAAATAATACACGGAGTTTAGAATAATTATTTATATCCATATCTTAATAGTATCGTTAGTTACTGTAATTATTACTGTTATAATAATTATCTTGCAATTATACTTACCAGTTCCCCAAATAGATAATAATGATAATAAAACAATAATAATACGATAAACAATATTATAACCACTAGCATTATTCTTATTATACTGTATACTTATTATTATATTGTTATATTACAGTTATAATAGAATTTTTTAGGCCAAAAATACAATAATTAAGATAATAGTAATAATAATAATAATAATAATAATAATAATTAATAATAATAAAATAATAATAATAATTAATAATAATAATAATAATAAATATTAATAATATTCAAATTTATATCAAAATCTCTTTATTCTCAATGTTATCATCATTATTGTTATGATTAATACAATTCTGGTAATTATTATCATTATACCCTAATAACGTACCGCCGAAATCACAAAGAATCGAAAAAAACGTCATTTTGGAAGTATACTCTCAAAAGGCTATTATTTCGCTGATTTTGCCGCTTTTTCGACTTTTGGGAATGTTTTTTCTCTATTACCTTTTTTATATTATATAGGACACCACCCAATTCCTGTTATTATCCATCATCATTATCATGATATCATATTATTATCGTTATCATATCAGTTATCATCATTATCATATCATTATCCATCATTATCATAATTATTGCAATTGTAATTACCATCATTATGCAATTGTTATCCATTATTATTGCAATTATTGGACGTTATAGATATATTTTTGCAATAATACTAATACCCACAACAATAATAATAGTAAAGAGCAATAAATAATAACAAATAATAAACGAGTATAATAATTATTTATATCATTATCTTAATTAGTATCGTATTATTACTGTAATTATTACTGTTGTTTTATAATAATAATATACTCTCTTTTGCAATTCTAGTACTACCAGTCCAAATTACTAAATCTTAATCGACTGTAATGATTACTTCTACATCCTTAATAATAAGAATAACAATCTTATAACCATAGCATTATTATATTATAACTTATAATTAGTATTATTATTGTTATATTAAGTTATAATAAGATTTTTTGGCAAGAATACTATATAAAAGATAATATAATATAATAATAATCAAATAATAATAATAAAATAATAATATAATAATAATAATAATAATAATAATAATAATAATATTAATAATATTCAAATGTTATCAAAATTCTCTGTATTCTCACTTTTATCATTATTATTGTTATGATAATACACATTCTGGGATAATTATTATCATTATACCTAATAATTGACGAAAATCACCAAAGAAATCGAAAAAACGTTCATTTTGGAGTATATTACTCTCAAAAGGCTTATGTTTCGATAGATTTTGCCGCTTTTTCGAACTTTTGGGAAGTTTTAATTAAACCAACCTTTTTATATATATATGGACACAATTTCCTGTATTATCTCATCATTATCATGATTATCATCATTATTATCGTTTATCATTTTCATCATCATTATCATCATTATCATCATATTATCATCATTTCATCAGTATTGCAAATGTATTACCATCATGATTGCAATTGTTACATTATATTGCAATTATGGAGTTATAGTATATATTTGCAATACTACTAATAACCACAACATATAATAATAGACATAACAATAATATAACAATAATAACGAGTTTATAATAATATTTATATCATTATTAATTAGTATCTTCTTTATGACTGTAATATACTGTTATAATAATTATCTTGCAATTATACTACCAGTCCAAATATAAATAATTGGGGGGGGACTTTAATAATAACAAAATAATAATACGAATAACAATATTATAACCACTAGCATTATGATATTATACTTATACTTATTATTATTATTGTATTATTTACAGTTATAATAGACTTTGGCAATAATACTAATATTAAGATAAAGTAATAATAATAATAATAAGAATATAATAATAATAAATAATAATAATAATAATAATTAATAATAATATAATAATAATATTAATAATATTCAAATGTTATCAAAATTCTTTTATTCTCATTTTATCATCATTATTTTATGATCTAATACAATTCTGGTAATTATTATCCATTATTACCCTAATAATGCCGAAATCACCAAAGAAATCGAAAAAAACGTCAATTTGGAGTTATACTCTCAAAGGCTATATTTCGCTAGATTTTGCCGCTTTTTCGAATTAGTGGAATGTTTTGTTATACCTTTTTTATATTATATATGGACACAATTCCTGTTATTATCATCATCATTTATCATGATTATCATCATTATTTCGTTATCATCATCATTAGCCTCATTATCATCATCATTATCATCATATCATCATTATTGCAATTATTACCATCATTATTGCAATTGTTATCATTATTATTGCAATCTATTGAGTTAGAGTATATATTTTGAATAATACTAATAACCACAACAATAATAATAGTAATAACAATAATAATAAACAATAATAAGAGTTTAGACTAATTATTTATATCACATTATCTTAATTAGTATCGTTATTATCTGATTATTACTGTTATAATAATTATCGTTGCAATTATACTACCAGTCCAAATAATAATAATGATAATATAACAATAATAATATGAATAAACAATATTTATAACCACTAGCATTATTATCATTATACTTATATTATTATTATTAGTGTTATTATTACAGTTATAATAGATTTTTTGGCAATCAATACTAAAAAATAAGATAATAGTAATAATTATCATAATAATAAATCATAATAATTAATAATAATAATTAATAATAATAAATAATAAAATAAGATTAATAATATTCACATGTTATCAAAATTCTCTTTTTCTACACTTTTATCATCATCTTGTTATGATTAATACAATTTGGTAATTATTATCATTATTACCCTAATAATTCGGAAATCACACAAAAGAAATCGAAAAAAAGTTCCATTTTGGAGTTATACTCTCAAAAGGCTATATTTCTCTAGATTTTGCCGATTTTTAGACTTTTGGGATTGTTTTTCTTATACCTTTTTTTATATTATATATCTGGACACAATTCCTGTTATTATCATTCATCATTATCATGATTATCTCATTTATTATCGGTTTATCATCATCATTATCACATTATATCATCATTATCATCATTATCATCATTATCTGCAATTATTACCATCATTATTGCAATTGTTATCATTATTATTGCAATTATTGGTGTTATAGTATATATTTTGCAATAATTACTTAATAACCACAACAATAATAATAGTAATACCAATAATAATAACAATAATAAACGAGTTTATAATAATTATTATATCACCCCCCCCCTTTATCTTAATTAGGGATCGTATTCTGTAATTACTTTACTGGTATAATAATTATCTTTGCAAATTATACTTACCAGTCCAAATAAAATAATATAATAATAACAATAATAATACGAATAACAAATATTATAACCACGATAGTCATTATTATATTTACTTAACTTATTATTATTATTGTTATTATTACATTTATAATGATTTTTTGGCAAGGACAATAATACTAATAATTAGAAATAGTAATAATAATAATAATAATAATAATAATAATAATAATAATAATAATAATAATAATAATAATAATAATAATATTAATAATATTTCAAAATGATATCAAAATTCTCTTATCTCACTTTATCACATTATTGTATATGATTAATACAAGTCTGGTAATATTATCATTATACCCCAAATAATGCCGAAATCACACCCAAAGAAATCGAAAAAAAACGTCATTTTGGATATACTCTCAAAAGCTAATTTCGCTAGATTTTGCCGCTTTTTCGACTTTGGGAAATGTCTTTACTTATTACCTTTTTCTAATTATATATGGACACACTTCCTGTTTTTATATCATCATTATCAGATATCATCATTATTATCGTTATCATAATCAGTTATCATCAGTATCATCATCATTATCATCATATCATCAAGTATTGTCCAATGATTACCATCATTATGCAATTGTTATCATTATTATTGCAATTATTGGAGTTATCGTAATATTTTGCAATAATACTAATAACCACAACCAAATAATAGTAATAACAATAATAATAACACTAATAAACGAGTTTATAATAATTATTATATCATTATCTTAATTAGTATCGTTATTACTGTAATTATTCTGTTTATAAATAATTATCTTTGCAATTATACACCAGTTCCAAATAATAATAATGATAATAATAACAATATAATACGGAATAACAATATTATAACCACTAGCATTATTATGATATATAATTATACTGATATTATTATTGTTATTATTACAGTTATAATAGATTTTTGGCAATAATACTTAATAATTAAGTAATAGTAATAATAATAATAATAATAATAATAATAATAAATAAATAATAATAATATTAATAATATTCAAATGTTATCAAAATTCTCTTTATTCTCACTTTATCATCATTATTGTTATGATAAGACAATTTGGTAATTATTATTCATTATTACCCTAATATTGCCGAAATCACCAAAGAAATCGAAAAAAACTCATTTTGGAGTATACTCTCAAAAGGGCTAATTTCGCTAGATTTTGCCGCTTTTCGACTTTTGGGAATGTTTTTTCTTATACCTTTTTATATTATATATGGACACAATTCCTGTTATTATCATCATCATTATCATGATTATTCATCATTATTATCGTTATTCATATCATTATCTCATTATCATCATCATTATCATTCTATCATCATTATTGCAATTATTACCATCATTACTGCAATTGTTTCATTATTATTGCAATTATCTGGAGTTATCGTATATAGTTTTGCAATAATACTAATAACCACAACAATAATAATAGTAATAACAATAATAATAACAAAATAACGAGTTTATAATAATTATTTATATCATTATCTTAATTAGTATCGTTATTACTGTAATTATTACTGGTTATAATAATTATCTTTGCAATGATACTACCAGTCAAATAATAAAATGAGTAATAATTAACAATAATAATACGAATAACAATATTATAACACTAGCATTATTATTATTATTAACTTATACTATTATTATTATTGTTATTTATTACAGTTATAATAGGATGTTTGGCAATAATACTAATAAATTAAGATAAAGGAATAAATAATAATAATAATAAATTAAATATTAATAATAATAATAATAATAATAATAATAATACTAATAATAATAATAATATTAATAATATTCAAATGTTATCAAAATTCTTTTATTCTCACTTTTATCAATCATTATGTCGTATGATTAATACCATTCTGGTATGATTATCATTATTACCCTAATAATTCCGAAATCACCAAGAAATCGAATAAAACGTCATTTGGGTATACTCTCAAAAGGCTATATTCGCTAGATTTTGCCGCTTTTTTCGACTTGGGAATGTTTTCTTGTATACCTTTTTTATATTATATATGGACACAATTCCTGTTCTTATTATCATCATCATTATCAGATTTCCATTATTATCGTTATCATCATCATTATCACATATCATCATCATTACATCATTATCATCATTATTGCAATTATTACCATCATATTGCAATTGTATCATTATTTTGCAATTATTGGAGTATAGTATATATTTTTGCAATAATACTAATAACCACAAACAAAATTAATAGTAAGAACAATAATAATAACAATAATAACGAGTTCTATAATAATTATTTATCCAGTATGTTAATTAGTATCGTTATTACTGTAATTATTACTGTTATAATAATTATCTTTGCAATTAATTACAAAATACCAGTCCAATAAAATAATGATAATAATAACAATAATAATACGAATAACAATATTATACAACCACTAGCATTATTATTATTATACTTATATCTTATTATTATTATTGTTATTATTACAGGATAATAGATTGTTTGCAATAATACGAATATAAGAATAATAGTAATATAATAATAATAATAATAATAATAATAATATAAATAAAATAAATAATAATACTATAATTAATAATATTAATAATATTCAAATGTTATCCATATTCTCTTTATTTCTCCCTTTTCTCCTCATTTATTGTTATGATTAATACAATTCTGGTAATTATTATAATGTATTACACTATAATTGCCGAAATCACCAAAGAAATCGAAAAAACGTAATTTGGAGTTTATACTCTCAAAAGGCTTATATTTCGCTAGATTTGCCGCTTTTCGACTTTTGGGAATGTTTTTCTTATACCTTTTTTATTTAGATTATGGACACACTTCCTTTATTATCATCCCATTATCATGTTATCATCATTATTATCGTTATCATAATCATTATCATCATTATTCATAGATCATTATCATAATTATCATCATTATTGCAATTATTACCATCATTATTGCAATTGTTTATCATTATTATTGCCAATATGGAGTTCATAGAATATTTTTGCAATAATACTAATAAACCACACAAATAATAATAGTAATAAACAATAATAATAACAATAATAACGAGTTATAAATAATGATTTATATCCATTATCTTAATTATTATCTTTATTAATGTAATTATTAATGTTATAATAATTATCTTTGCAATTATACTACCAGTCCAAATAATAATAATGAAATATACCAATAATAATACGAATAACAATATTATAACCATTAGCATTATTATTATTATACTTATAACTTATTATTATTTATTGTTATTATTACAGTTATAATAGATTTTTGGTCAAATAATACTAATAAATAAGATATAGTAATAATAATAATATAATAATAATAATAATAATTATAATAATAAGAATAATAATAATAATCATATATAATAATATTCAAATGTTATCAAAATTCTCTTTATTCCACTTTTATCATCATTATTGTTATGATTAATACAATTCCTGGTAATTATTTCATTATACCCTAATAATTGCCGAAATCACCAAAGAAATCGAAAAAAAGTCATTTTGGAGATACTCTCAAAAGGCTATTATTTCGCTATAGCTAGATTTTGCCGCTTTTTCGGACTTTTGGGAATGTTTTTCTTATACCTGTTTTATATTATATATGGACCACAATTCATGTTCTTATCATATCATATCATGATTATCATCATTATTATCGTTATCATCATATTATCATCATATATCATCATTATCATCATTAATCATCATTATTGCAATATTACATCATCTATTGCTAATTGTTATCATTATTATTGCAATTTATGGCGTTAGTTATAGTATATATTTTTGCACAATAATACTATAAACCACAACAATAATAATATTAATAAAACAATAAATAATAACAATTAATAACGATTTTTATAATAATTATTATATCATATTTAATTAGTATCGTATTCTGTAATTAGTACTGTTATAATAATTATTCTTTGCAATTATATACCAGTCTCAAATAATAATAATGATAATAAATAAAATAATAATACGAATAACAATATTATAACCATAGCATTATTATTATCGTATACTATACTTATTTTTATTATTGTATATTATTACAGTTATATGATTTTTGGCCATAATACTAATTAATTGAAGTAATAGTAATAATATTAATAATAATAATAATAAATAATATAATAATAATAATAATAATAATAAAAGAAATAATAAGAATATTTAAAAATTCAAATTTATCAAAATTCTCTTTATTCTCACTTTTATCATCATATTGTTATGATTAATACAATTCTGCGTAATTATTATCATTATTACCCTAATAATTGCGAAAATCCACCAAAGAACATCGAACAAAACGTCATTTTGGAGTTATACTCTCAAAAGGCTATATTTCGCTAGATTTTGCCGCTTTTTCGACTTTTTGGAATGTTTTTCTTAGACCTTTTTATATTCGATAGGGACACAATCCTGTTATTATCTTCATCATTATCATGATATCATCATTATTATCGTTATCATCATCATTATATTGCATTAATCATCATCATTATCATCTTATCATCATTATTGCAATTATTACCACATTATTGCAATTGTATCATTATTATTGCAATTATGGGAGTTATAGTATATATTTTTGCAAGAATAAAATCACCACAACAATAATAAATAGTAATAACACAATACATAATAACAATAATAAAAGAGTGTGAGATATAATAATTATTATATCATTATCTTCATTAGTATCGTTATTACTGTAATTTATTACTGTATAATAATTATATTGCAATTATACTACCAGTCCAAAATAATATGATAATAATAACAATTAAAATACGAATAACAATATTTAAACACTAGCATTATTATTATTATACTATACTTATATATTATTGTATTATACAGTTATAATAGGATTTTTTTGGCAATAATACTAATAATTAGATAATAGTAATAATAATAATATAATAATAATAATAATAATAATAATAATAAAATAATAATAAATAATAATAATATAAAATATTCAAAGTTATCAAAAAAGTTCTCTTATTCTCACTTTTTAATCATTCATTATAGTTATGATTAATACAAATTCGGTAATTATTTCGTAATTACCCTAAATATAATTGCAGAAATCACCAAAGAAATGAAAAAAAAACGTTCATTTTGGAGTAATACTCTCAAAAGGCTATATTTCGCTAGATTTTGCCGCTTTTTCGACTTTGGAATGTTTTTCTATACCTTTTTTATTATTTATATAAGGGACACAATTCCTGTTATTATCATCATCATTATCATGATTTCATCATATTATCGTTATCATCATCATTATCTCATTATCATCATAATTATCCTCATTATCATCATTATTGCAATTATTACCATCATTATGTGCAATTGTTATCATTATTATTGCAATTATTGGAGTTATAGTATATATTTTTGCAATAATACTAATAACCACAAACATAATAATAGTAATAACAATAATAATAACAATAAATAACGAGTTTATAATAATATTTAATCATTATCTTAATAGTAATCGTTATTACTGTAATTATTACTGTTATAATAATTTTATTTTGCAATATACTACCCGTCCAAATAATAATAATGATAAAATACAATAATAATACGAATAACAATAGTATAAAACCCATAGCATTAGTATTATTAGACTGATACTTATTATATTATTGTTATTATTACAGTTTTATAATAGAATTTTTGGGCCAATAATACTAATAATTAAGATAATAGTAAATAATAATAATAATAATAATAATAATAATAATAATAATAATAATAAAATAAATAAATAATAATAATAATATTGAATAATATTCAAATGTTATCAAAAATTCTCTTTATTCTCATTTTATCATCATTATGTTATGATTAATACCATTATGTGGTAATTATTATCATTATTACCTAAGAATTGCCGAAATCACCAAAGAAATCGAAAAAACGTTCATTTTGGAGGTATACTACTCAAAAGGCTATATTTCGCTAGATTTTGCCGCTTTTCGACTTTGGGGGAAGTTTTCTATACCTTTTTTATATTATAGTATGGAACCACAATCCTGTCTTACATCATAATTATCCATGATTATCATCATTATTATCGTTATCATCATCATACATTCATATCATCATCATCATCATATGATCATCATTATTGCAATTATTAACCATATTATTGCAATTGTATCATTAGTATGGCAATTATTGGAGTTATAGTATATTTTTTGCAATAATACTAATAACCACAACAATAATAATAGTAATACAATAAGTAATAACAATAATAACGAGTTGATAATAATTATTTATACATTATTGTAATTAGTTATCGTTATTACTGTAATTATTACTGTTATAATAATTATCTTTGCAATTATACTACCAGTCCAAATAATAATAATGATAATAAAAACAATAATAATACGAATAACAATATTATAACCACTAGCATTATTATTATTATACTTATACTTATTATTATTATTGTTATTATTACCGTTATAATAGATTTTTTGGCCAATAATACTAATAAATTATGATAAGAGCGTAAGACACACTAATAATAATAATAATAATAATAAATCCACCTAATTTTACAACACACCCGATAAGAATTATATATTATAATATACCACTACACCCCAATCCACAACCATAACTATTAAGTTGAGCACACACAATTCATCTCTTAATCTCACTTTTATCATCATTATGTTCCTGATAATACAATTCTGGTAATTATTATCATTATTACCCTAAAATGACACCGAAAAATCGAGGCGACCAAAGAAGATCGAATTCTCCTCTCACCAAAGTGACATCTGTGTGTTTTAGTATACTTCAAACGGCTATATTTCGCTAGCATCGATACGCGCCCCACCGATTACTATTATTGGACATGTTTTTTATACCTATTTTTTATATTATATATGGACACCAATTCCTGTTGTTATCATCATCATTCTCATCGATTATCATCAGTAGTATGTTATCATCCTATTATCATCATTATCATCATCATTATCATCATTATCATCATTATGGAGTAGTAGTGTGTGTTACATATTATTGCAATTGTTATCACTTATTATTGCACTTCTTGGCTTTTATAGTATATATTTTTGCAATAATACTTAATAACCACAACAAGGGAGTAGAGAAATGTATAACAATAATTAATAAACTAATAATAACGAGTGTTATAAGAATTATTCCACTGTATACTATGAAGACATTACATCAAAAACTGTAGATAGAAATTCGTATTACTATGTAAGCAGGAGTATGTTAACTTCAGTAGTTATCAATAAATTATCTTTGCCAATATTAATCCCAGTCCAAATCATAATAATGATAATAATCAACAATAATAATACGAATAACACACTTATTGTATTATTATTGTTAACTATTATTTACAGGTATAATAGATTTTTTTGGCAAATGCAATACTAATAAATGAAGATAAATAGTAGTAAATAAATAATAACATCAAATAATAACTCAAAATAATTAATACATAGTAGAGAATAATAATGTCAACACTAATAATAATAAGGTCAAAGTGAATCAGAATATAATAATATTCAAATGTTATCAAAATATCTCTTTATTTCTCACGTATTTATCTCATATTGTTGTATTGACAATTAATAACAATTGTACAGGCCTAATTATTATTCATTATTACCCAATAATGGCTCACGCACGAAAATGTATCAACCAAAGAAAATCGAAAAAAACGTCATTTTGGAGTATATAACTCTCATAAAAGGATAATTTCGCTAGATTTTGCCGTGCCTTTTTCGACTTTTGGAATGTTTTTCGTATCACCTTTTGTATCACTTATATAGACACAATTCCTGTTATTATCATCATCCTAGTATCATGATTATCATGTAATTATATCGTCTAATCATCATAATTCATATCATTATCATCATCTATGATCATCATTATCATCATTATTGCAATTATACCATCATTATGCAATTGTTAATCGATTATTATTGCAATTATTGGAGTTTAGTATATATTTTGCAAATAATACTAATAACCACAACAATAAAATAATAGTAATAACAATAATAATAAAATAATAACGAGTTATAATAATTATTTATACTCATTATCCTAATATAGTATCGTTATTACTGTAATATTTATGTTATAATAAATTATCTTTGCAATATACTACCAGTCCAAAATAATAAAAATGATAATAATAACAAATAGATAAGACGAATAAAATATTATAACCACGTGGCAATTATTATTATTATACTTATACTTATTATTATATGTTATATTACACAGTAATAATAAATAGATTTCTTTGTGGAATAAGCGAATAAGATCTAATGTCATATATACATGTACGCCGATATGCGAGATGTAAAATTTCAAGATAAATAGTAATATAGCAGAAGTTAATAAGAATAATAATATATATAAATAATAATAATAATAATAATAAATGAACGAGATAGACATATGAGTAATAATATTAATATAATATTCAAATGTGTATCCAAGAATTCCCTATCGGTATTATCGTCACTTTTATCAATATATGTAATAGTTAGATCTAATACCTCTATTTTCGGAGCTCTACTCAGTATACCTAGTAACATATTACCCACTAATAATTTGCCACGCAGAAATCAGCCAAAGAATACGCGATAAAAAACGTCATTTTGGAGGTAGAATATACTCTCAAAAAAGGTATTAGGCGCACAGCGCTTTTCGACTTGTTGGGAATGTTTTCTATACCTTTTTTCTAGTTATATATCGCTGACACGAAGTTAGTTCCTGTTATATCATCATAATTATCACATGATATATCATCATTATTAATCGTATCATCTAATTCCTATATCATCATATCATCATCATTTTATCAGATAGCACTTATCATCAATTATTGCAATATTACCATCATTATTGCAATGTTATCATTATTATTGCAATTATTGGAGTTATAGTATATATTTTTGCAATAAACTAATAACCACAAACAATACTAATAGTACAACAATAAAATACATAATAACGAGTTTATAATAATTATTTATATCATTATCTTAATTAGTATCGTTAGCTACTGTAATTATGCTGTTATAATAATATCTTTGCAGAAATACTACCAGTCCAAATAATAATAATGATAATAATAACGAAAATAATACGGAATAACAATATTATAACCACTAGGCATTATGCATGTGAGCTATACTTATACTTATTATTATTCTGTTATTATTACAGCTTATAATAGATTTTTGGCAATTAATACTAATAATTACGATAATAGTAATAATAATAATAATAATCATAATAATAATAATAATAATAATAATAATAATAATAAATATAAGAATTAATAAAATATATACTAATTCAACTGTATCAAAATTCCCTTTATTCTCACTTTTATCATCAGTATGTTATATGATTAATACAATTATGGTAATTATTATCGATTATTACCCTAATAATTGCCGAAATCACCACAAGAAAATCCCCCCGAAAAAAAACGTCATTTTGGACGTTATTACTCTCAAAAGGCTATATTTCGCTACGATTTTGCCGCTTTTTCGGACTTTTGGAATGTTTTCTTATACCTTTTTTTAGATTAATATGGTACACAATTCCTGTTATATCATATCATCATATCATGATTTCATCATTATATCGTGAATCAATCATCATTGCATCGTATCATGAAGCTCCATCATTATCAATTATCATCATTATGACAATAATTTTACCATCATTATTGCAATTGTTCACACATTATTATTGCAATTATTGGGTTATAGTATATATTTTGCCATAATACTAATAACCACAAACACTTAATAATAGTCAATAACATAATAAAAACAATAATAACGAGTTTATAATAAATATATTTTATAGTCCAGTTATCACACAGTAATTGTGAGAATCGGTATTACTGTAATTATTACTGTTATAATAATTATCTTTGCAATTATACTACCAAGTCCAAATGATTAATAATGATAATAATAACATAATAAATACAGAGAGAAAAGACAATATTATACCCACGAGCATTATTTATTATATATACTATATACTTATTAGTATTATTGTGATTAGTACAGTTATAATAGTATTTTTGGCAATAATACTAATAATTAAGATAATAGTAATTAATAATAATAATAATACTAATAATAATCAATAATAATAATACTACTAATAATATAATAATATAATAATATTAATAATATTCAAATGTTATCAAAAATCTCTCTTTATTCTCACTTTTATTATCATTATTGTTATGATTTAATACAAGTCTGTAATTATGATCATTCATTACCCTACTAATTGCCGAAATGTCACCAAAGAAATCGAAAAAAAAAAAAAAGTCATTTTGGAGTATACTCTCAAAAGGCTATATATTCGCTAGATTTGCCGCTTTTCGACTTTTGGGAATGTTTTTCTTATACCGTTTTTATATTATATATGGACACAATTCCTGTTATTATTCATCATCATTATCATGAGTATCATCATTATTATCGTTATCATCATCATATCATCATTATCATCATCATTATCATTCATTATCATCATTATTGCAATTATGACCATCATTCTTCAACATGTTATCATTATTATTGCAATTATTGAGTTATAGTATATATTTTTGCAATAATACTAATAAAACCACAACAATAATAATAGTATAACAATAATAAATAACAATAATAACGAGTTTATAATAATGAGTTATATCATTATCTTAATTAGTACGGTTATTACTGTAATTATTACTGTTATAATAATTATCTTTGAATTACACTACCAGTCCAAATAATAATAATGATAATAAAACAATAATAATACGAAATAACAATATTAGTAACCACTAGCATTATTATATTATATTAACTTATATTATTATTGTTATATACAGTTATATATAGATTTTGGCTAATAATACTAATAATTCAGAATAATAGTAATAAATAATAATAATTAATAATAATAAGAAAATATTATCAATAATGATAAATATAATAATAATAATAATAATAATAATATTAATAATATTCAAATGTTATCAAACTCTCTTTATTCTCATTTAATCATCATTATTGGTTATGATTAATCAATTCTGGGTAATTATTATCATTATTACCCTAATAATTGCGAAATACAAAGAAATCGGAAAAAAAAAAACGTCATTTTGGAGTATACTCTCAAGGCTATATTAGCCTAGATTTTAGCCGCTTTTTCGACTTTTGGGAATGTTTTGCTTATACCTTTTTTATATATATATGGACACAATTCCTGTTTCTTATTCATATCATTATCATGGATTATCATCATTATTATCGTTATACAATCATCAGTATCATCAGTATCATCATCAGTCTCATCATATCATCATTATTGCAATATTACCATCATTATGCAATTGTTATCATGTATTATTGTCAATATTGGGAGTTATAGTATTATTTTTGCATATAATACTAAGGAAACCACAACACAATTACTAATATAAATAACAATAATAATAACAATAATAAACGAGTCTTAATAATTAGTTAATCATTATCTTAATTAGTATCGTTTTTCGGTTTAATTTACTGTAATTATTAACCTGTGTTATAATAATATCTTTGCCAATTATACTACCCAGTCCAAATAATAATAATGATAATAATAAAATAAGAATACGAATAACAATAGATATAACCACTAGCATTATTATGCTTATACTTCTACTTATTATTTATATTGTGATTATTACAGTATAAAGATTTTTTGGCATAATACTAATAATTAAGGATAATGTAATAATAATATATACTATAATACTAATAATAATAAAATAATAATAAATAATAAAATAATAATAATATTAATAATATGCAAATGTTATCAAAATTCTCTTTATTATCACGTTATCATCATTATGTTATGATTAATACAATTCTGGTAATTATTATCATTTATTCCCTAATAATTGCCGAAATCACCAAAGGAAATCGAAAAAAAGTCATTTTGGAGTTAATGTATACTCTCAAAAGGCTAATTTTCGCTAGATTTTGCCGCTTTTTCGACTTGTTGGGAATGTTTTTTTTCTTATTACTGTTATATTATATATGGACACAATTCCTGTATATAATCATTCATTATCATGTTATCATCATATTATCGTTATCACATCATTATCATCATATCATCATCATTATCATCATTATCATCATTATTGCATTATTACATCATTATTGCCATTGTTATCATATAATTGCAAATTATTGGAGTTTAGTAAAATTTTGCAATACTACTAATAACAACACAATCATAATAGTAAAACAATTAATAAAACAATAATACGAGTTTAAATAATTTATTTATCTCATTATCTTAAATTAGTATCGTATTACTGTGATTATTACTGTGATAATAATTATCTCTGCAATTATACTACCAGTCCAAATAATAATAATGATATAATAACAATAATAATACGAATAACAAATATTTAAACACTAGATTATTCAAATTATTATACTTATATACTTCTTATTATTATTGTTATATTACAGTTATAATAGATTTTTTTGGCAATAATACAATAATTAAGTAATAGTAATAATAATAATAATAATAATAATAATAAATAATAATAATAATAATAATAAGAATAATATAATAAATAATAATATAATAATATGCAAATGTTATCAAAATTCTCCTTTATTCTCATTTTATCATCATATTGTTATGAGTAATTACAATTCTCGTTAATTATATCATTACCTAATAATTCGCCGAAATCACCAAAGAAATCGAAAAAATAACAGTCATTTTGGGAAGAGGTATACCTCAAAAGGCTATCAAATTATTCACGCCTATAGATTTGCCGCTTTTCGACTTTTGGGAATGTTTTACTCTCATATACCTTTTTATATGTATATATGGACACAAATTCCTGTTATTATCATCATCATATCATGTTCATCATCATTATTATCGTTATCATCACATTGATCATCATTATTCATCATCATTATCATCATTATCATCAGTATTGCAATTATACCACATTATTGCAATTGTTACATGATTATTGCAATTATTGGAGTTATAGATATATTTTTGCACATTACTACTAATAACCACAACAATAATAATAGTAATAACAATAATAATAACAATTAATACAGAGTTTATAAATAATATATTTATAATCATTATCTGAATAGTATCGTTATTACTGTAATATTTACTGTTAGAATAATTATATTTTGCAATATACTACAGTCCAAATAATAATAATGCTATAATAACAATAATAATACGAATAAAACTATTATAACCATAGCATTCTTTATTAGTATACTTATACTTATCATTATTATGTTATTATTACAGTTATAATAGATTTTTTGGCAATATGATACTACATAATTAAAGAGAATATTAATAATAATAAATAATAATATATAATAATAGATAACATAGTACAGGAATAATATACGAACCGCCAACTAAAGAATAATAATAATACGATAATAAATAGTAATAAAATTCAAATGTTATCAAAATTCTCTTTATTCTCACTTTATCCATCATTATTGTTATGATTAATACAATTCTGGTAATTATTATCATTATTTACCTAATAAATGCCGGAAATCACAAAGAAATCGAAAAAAAAACGTCTTGTTTGGAGTATACTCCAAAAGGCCTATATTTCGCTAGATTTTGCCGCTTTTCGACTTTTGGAATGTTTTTCTTATACATTTGTTATATATTATATGGACCCAATTCCTGTTAGATCATCACAATTATCATGATTATCATCATGATTATCGTTATCATAACATTATAATCTTATCATCATCATTATCATCATTATCATCATATTGCAATTATTACCATCATTATGCAATTGTTATCATTATTATTTTTTTTGGCAATTATTGGAGTTATAGTATATATTTTTGGCAATGTACTAATAACCACAACAAGAATAATAGTAATAACAATAAGAATAACAATAATAACGAGTTTATAAGAATTATTTATATCATTATACTTAATTAGTATCGTATTACTGTAATTATTACTGTTCTAATAATTATCTTGCAATTATAACTAACAGTCCAAATAATAATAATGATATAATACCAATAATATACGAATAACAATATTATAACCACGCATTATTATGTATTATACTTATACTATGATTAATATTGTAATTATACGGTATAATAGATTTTTGGCATTACTACTAATAATTAAGATAATAGTAATAATAATAAATATAATAATAATAATAATAATAATAATAATAAATAATAATAATAATAATCTGTAATAATATTCAACATGTTATCAAAATTCTCTTTATTCCACTTTATAATCATTATTGTTATGAATTAATACAATTCTGGTAATATTATTCATTATTACCCAATAATTGCCGGAAGCACCAAAGAAATCGCAAAAAAACGTCATTTGGCGTATACTCTCCAAAAGGCTATATTTCGCTAGATTTTGCCGCTTTTCTTACTTTTGGGAATGTTTTCTTATCCCTTTTTTTATATGATATATGGACACAATTCCGTGATTATTCATCATCATTATCATGATTATCATAATTATTATCGTTATCATCATCATTATCATCATGATCATCACCTATTATCATCATTCTCATCATTTATTGCAATTATACTCATATTGCAATGTGCTATATTATTGCAATATTGGAGTTAGAGTATATATTTTTGAATAAATAATAATAACACAACAATAATAATAGTAATAACAATAATTAATAACAATAATAACGAGTTTTAATAATTATTATATCATTATCTAAATTAGTACGTTATTCTGTATATTATGTTATAATAATATATCTTTGCAAGTATATACCAGTCCAAATAATAATAATGATAATAATAACAAATAATTAATACGATACCAATATTTAACCACTAGCATTATTATTATTATACTTTATACTTATTATTATTATTGTTATTATTACATAGTATAATAGATTTTTTTGCAATAATAATAATAATTAAGATAATAGTAATAATAATAATAATAATAATAATAATAATAATAATAATAATAATAATAATAATAATAATATTAATAATATTAAAATTAAAAATTTTTATTTCAATTTATCAATTTTGTATGTTTAAAATTTTAATCTATTATTTTCCTAATAACCAATTCCAAAGAATCAACTCTTTTTGGGCGAAACCCAAAAATGCAACGTAATTTTGGCTTTTTCAGGAATTTTCTTTTCCTTTTTTTTATTTTGGAATTTTTCTTACCCTTTTTATATGATATCACAATTATTATCTTATCATATCATTATCTATTATATCATATATCTTTTAAATCATCATTTTTCACATTATACATCATTATTCAATTGGGATATTATTTTATTATTGAGTTTGTATCATTTTTGCAATATATTAAAAAATTAAAATTTAATATAATAACAAAAAAAAAACAATAACAATTTATAATAATATAATACTTTTTAAATTTAATATCTTTTTATTAATTATCTTAATTTTATTTTTCTTTAAATACTTTAAATAAATAATTATTTATACAATAAAAATACAAAAAAAATATTATAAACTAACAATTTTAATACAAACTTATTTTTAATGATTATTAATTATAATAATTTTTAAAATTTAATAATTAAGATAATAGTTTTAATAATATAATAATAAAATAATAATAATAATAATAATAATAATAATAATAATAATAAAATAATAATAAAAATTAATAATATTAAAATTATAAAATCTTTTTTTAATTTTAATAATTTAAATGTTTAAACAATTCTTTTATTTCATTATACCCAATAATTGGAAATCCCCAAAATCGAAAAATTACTTATATTCCAATAAAAAAGAAAATTTCGTTTTTTTGGTTTTCGATAAAGGTTTTTTTTAACTTTGTTTTTATTTGGGGAAAATGTTTTTTATCTTTTTTTTATTATATATATTATTTTTTATTTCTTTCATCTTATCAGATAATATAATCATATCACATTTATATCATCATTATCATATTTTTAAATTATTACATCATTATTGCAATTTTTCATATTATTGAAAATTTGGGTACTTTTATAAATATTTTTGAATAATACTATAACCAAAACAATAAAAAAATAAAATAATAATAACAATAATAACATAAATAATATTTATATTTTATTTAATTATATCTTATTATGTATTTATACTGTATAATAATTATTTGATTTAAAAATTACTTATAATAATAATAGAAATAATAATAATATCAATAACAATATATACAAAAACATATTATTTTTAACTTAAAATTATTATTATATTTATTATTAATTTAAATTTAATTTTTTTCAATATAAAAATTTTTTGAAATTTAACTAATAATTAATAATAATAATAATAATAATAATAATAATAATAATAATAATAATAATAATAATAATAATATTAATAATATAAATGTATCAAAATTTTTATTATTTAATAATTTTTTTAAATGTTAAATAAAATTCTTTATTTTATATTATACCAATTATTCGAATCCCAAAAAAAAAAAACGCATTTGGGTTTATTAAAATATATTTTCCCTAATTTGCCGTTTCACGGAAATGAAAACTTTTATATTATATGGCAAAACCTTATTTTAATTTTGGTTTCACTTTATGTTTTCTTATACTTTTTTTTTTATATACAAAAATTTTTTATTATCTCCCTT
>NW_023657398.1:19543-28009 GCF_015228065.2 Penaeus monodon | reverse complement strand
ATATACTCGTACTATACCCTAAATTTACTATGTGATAACTACCGTAAGCAAATAACAGTGTTATTCAAACACAGTGGCAAAAGCATATGTAAGTAATAATTTTTGTATAATGTATGATTTCTATTTCTATTTTACCTTGTACAACTACAGTAGTTACAGACTACTGTACAATGTCAGATATATGTAAAACTGTAATCATGATTGCCCACGCCTGAGCAGATAGCCAGGGTGGTAAATAAACTTACTTAACTTAACTTATTGCAGTGTAACTGTTTCAAAGCGGCAGAGATAGTTCCTCCTAGTTAGCTGGAGACTGCGAGTTGAGAGGGAGCCTGGGGAATTCCACTCAACTTTTCTTTTCTCCTGACAAACCTCTACACCAATGATTAAATATAGAAATGATAATTCACACCACATCGCCCTTCGCGTGGGTTATCAAGGGGTGCGTTGTTTAGTGGGCAATCAGGCTGACAATGTTAAATATGCATCTGGAAGACAAAGAAGACAAAGAAAACATGTCCAATTAAGAAACACATTAAAAATCGGAACATGGAACGTAAGAAAAATGAAAGAGTTGGGTAAATTGCATACTGTCTGTAACGAAATGGAGATACAACATTCAAATACTAGGAATCAGTGAGACCAATTGGAAAAGTAATGGAAGTTTAAAAATAAAGAAAACATAACAGTTCTTTTTTCTGGAAAAAAAATCGACTTTCAAATAAGACTCAAAAAAGATGGAGCGTCCAACACCACCTCTACAGCGTGACTACAAAACTCTTGATAACAATTACAGAATTACAGTGTCAAACAAATTTGAAGTACTCAATCAATGTGAAGATGATAAAACACCAAATGAGTTGTGGGAAGAAGGAAAAGAACTCTCGCTATAAAGAAAAAGACAAATTCCCCCTGGATATCTGAAGAAACACTAAGTGAAATTGAAACAAGAATATGCCTAAAATCAAAGGGTATCAATAGTCCAGTTGAAGAAGTAATTTACAAAAAACAAAATACAAAAATTCAAAGTGGTGAGATAAGGAAAAATATTTAAATGAACATTGTCAGAGAATTGAAAACTGTTCTATCAATAAGACAACTAAAGAACTCTACCAAGGAGTACGAAACATTACACGAAAATGTGAACCTACAATGGACACTATCAAAACTGAAGATGGACTTGTTTTATGTGATGGAAAAGAAGTCAAAGATAGATAGAATCAATATTGTTCCAACCTATACAAAAAGAATAAAGATCTAACAACAACATTAATTAGACTCAATGACAGCGAAGATGAACCACCGCCACTGCTAGATAAAATTATAAAAGCCATAAAAGAATTAAAGAATAACAAGAGCCCGGGAATAGATGAAATAACAGCAGAACTAATCAAGAATACTGGCGAAAGTGTTGAATACTTCTTCTACAAACTTTATACGAAAATTTGGAATGAAAGAAGATGGCCAGAAAACTGGGTAAAATCAGTCTTTACTCCTATACCTAAAAAAGGTGACGCACTCCAGTGCTACAATAACAGGACAATTGCATTAATAAGTAACAGCAGCAAAATTTTGTTGAAAATTATTGCTGAAAGAATGAAGTTAAAGTTAAGAGAAGAAATTGCAGATGAACAAGCAGGTTTTCGCCCTGGAAAAGGTACCAGAAACCAGATTCTAAATCTGAAAAACAGAGAACATCAGAAAGACCTATACCTGTGTTTCATCGATTATTCGAAAGGTTTTAATACTGTTGATCACGATGTCCTCTGGAATAACATGAACGATACGAAATTTCCAAAACACATCATCCAACTAATAAAAGCCATGTATGGCCAACAACAAGCAACTGTAAGAACCACTTATGGGTTAACAGAATGGTTCGAAGTCAACCAAGGAGTATGATAAGGCTGCATTCTGTCTCCACACCTTTTTAAAATATATTCTGAAGCAATTATGAGAGGTGCTCTAGAGAATTTTGAAGGAACTGTAGATATTGGAGGATACAAAATATCAAATCTAAGATACGCCGATATAGTTTTAATTGCCAGCAGTATCATTGAACTACAACAACTACTAGATAAAGTTAGAGAAGCAAGCAAAAAGGCTGGTTTGTTTCTTAATACCAAGAAAACTAAGATCATGAAGATTCGAAGATGACCGGCAGTGAACGATGATGAACATGTTACAATCAATGGAGTGGTTGTGGAAAATGTGAAAGAGTTCACTTATCTTGGAGCTGTTTGAACTAATACACATGATGATTCACCAGAGATAAAAAGAAGAATTACCATTGCCAAAAACGCCACAGTTGCTCTCAATAACATCTGGAAAGACCGAAGTATTACCTTACAGACAAAGCTGAGGTTATTGAACTCATTAGTTTTCCCAATTGCGTCATATAGTTCTGAGTGTTGGGTGCTGAAGAAGATAGACAAGAAAAAGGTCAATAGTTTTGAAATGTGGTGTTACAGACGAGTACTACGTATTAACTAGACAGAAAAGAAAACGAATGATGAAGTGCGGAGAAAAATAAATTGTAAAGACCGGCTGTTGGACATCTTGAACAAAAGGAAACTAAAGTTTATTGGTCATTTGATGAGAAGTAAAAGTATTGAGAAAAATTTGCTGACAGGGATGGTGATAGGAAACAGAGGAAGAGGCAAACCAAAGACAAGACTGAGCGACAACGTCAAAGATATTTGCGGGCTGTCGATGGTACAAGTGGAAAGAAAAGCGCAAGATCGAGTTGAGTGGCGAAGGATGGTGGAGACGACCACGGCTGCTCAAACATGAGCATACCGTTATTGATGATATATATATATATATATATATATATATATATATATATATATATATATATATATGTGTGTGTGTGTGTGTGTGTGTGTGTGTGTGCGTGTGTGTGTGTGTGTGTGTGTGTGTGTGTGTGTGTGTGTGTGTGTGTGTGTGTGTGTATGTGTGTATGTATATATATATGCATATATATACATATACACATAAATGCACATACATATATTTATGCATATCTGTATATATATCTACATATATATATATATATATATATATATATATATATATATATATATATATATATATATATGATGGGTATAAGATTACTCTAATAAATATCCACACATAGAGAAATAAAAGGTTGGTGTCAAACACAGCAGCTGATACGATACAATATATCATAACTTCAATAATCACAGTATATAGACACTATATAATATATATGTGAGAAGAAATGACTCTGGAAATAAAGATCAAGATTAGCACAGGTACACAATTCGTGGATGCAGATGAATTGGAGGTTGGTGTGAGCAGTCGAGGTCGGTAGACCAAGTGTGTCTTCGCTACCCTCAGTATATCTCGGGTCGGCTCGCTAGGCGGGGTGATGACCCGTCTTACAGGAAAATAGGTGTGGCTGATCCAAGTGTCAGCTTAGGTCGCTATTTCCTGATTGGCTGGCTGTGGATCATCGCAATTCATAGGTCCGCCCTTTGATCGGCCTCTGAGGGTGATTTCCTATGATGCGGAAATAACCAGATTCTCCAGAAAGGTCAAAGTTGCAGTTACTGCCTGGGAACGTGTCTTTGTCCGACCCCTGGGTGATATGCGAAACTTAAGAAGGTCACATCTGTGCATTGTAACTTGATCATATTTTCTCAGGTCAGACGTTTGCGTTGTTAAACTCTAAATATAAATACTTTCATAACGCTCTACCATGCTACCCCAAATCATCCCGATTTGGTATGAAATAAAGTAGGAAGCTTTATACTTAACTGAGGGTAAGAGTTCCTTGATTAGGGGAACTCTATAAGAGTGATATACGAAGAGATAGCAAACATCTGGCAGTGTCTTGATTGATGCACAGTACTTCACGGTTGTGTAGCATGGCAGGCCTCGAGATCAGCTCCGGAAGTTACAGGTCTAACACACATGGGAGGTGAGCTCTTCTGCATCCGTCAATATTGTAGCTTGAAAAAGTACAAGTACCTGGCGCCTTACATGGCTTTAGAGAGGTAAGTGGGGACGTAGGGTGGAAGGCATAGTTCGAGATATGAAAATGAAAATAGTACGTGCAACAAGAAAAAAAAATGTAAGTTAGTAATATATCGAATATTGTATCAAAATGTTTTTACTTGTTTATTTTTTTTTTTTTTTTATATATATGTATTATGTATTTTTTTTTCTTTTTTTTTCCTTATAATTTTATATGACATGAGGGTTACTGGTATATGCAACAGAATCATGGGTAGGTATTACTTGCTTGTTTTTCTTTGCAACTCGCCTGTAGGTGATGCAATAGCACGCTCTCAGGGTTATTAGCAACATACACATTCCGGCGACGGTAACGTATACGGGATAAATGTAGGTTGCGTGGAACGGGCTGAGCGGGTAAATGCATCAAGCTGTTGCAAAGTAGGCATCTGTTGAAATATTATACTAGGAAGAGAAATATTATAGGATGGCAATGATACCGACATGGGTTGCAGGTAGGAGGTATTCATTGCAATCTTCCTTGTGTATGTATGGGTGGTTGGAATAAATAAGGATAAGGAAGTCAGTTCACATGAGGCTGGAAGAACAAAAGTACCTTATAGAACAACATCAAGGTTATGCTTGTTACACCTAACTGTAGTTGTAGTAGCCTTGAAGTAAAATAATAAGGTAATGTCGGGAAATGAGAGAAGAAACGGCCTAACCGAACCACAAATTTCAGAGAATGTGCACTAACCTATAATGTTATGGCTTGTAATGAGCGCCCTGGAGCAAGATGGCATATTCGTGTCAAGTGCCAGAGGCGATGAAGTGCAAACAAATGTGCGAGGAGTGGTCTTTGCACAGTTATCTAAGAAATCTGCTGGTGGGAAAGAAATAGCCTGGCCGTGAAGGGATTTTAGGATGAGTGAATGTTATGTGTTTAAAGTGAAGAAGGTGTTATTTGTTTTGTATGGGAATGGGTGAATGAAATAAACCTTGAAGGTAGTTTCAGGGGAAAGTGGAATAAGTACCGAGAGACCTGAAATTGTGAGGTAAGACTTTAGAGTAGAACTGAATTCGTTGCTTTAGAGGAAAAGGAGGCTTAACATTAGCAGAGGAGATACTGTGGAGAATAGGGCATAAGTCATGTGGAGTAATGAGACTAGGAAGCACTTCGCCTGCTGTTGCTGAGATCAACGAGTTGGTTATTGAGTTAATATTATTTATAATCTTATTAATTGTCACTTGGTAAGATAGCACGTTAAACGCGAGTTCTGTGAAATGGTTAGAATTATTGAGCTTTGTGGAGAGGTTTTCAAAGGTTGAGTTAACGCTGTGAAATGCTCTCTGTAACTCATGAACATTAGTGGCAATAGTGTTGACGGCATGAATCGATGCGTCAAATCTGTGAGTAATTGTTCTAATATTCTGATATTCTGAGAATTTAGAAGTGAAGGTATCATCATCTACAACGCGAAATAATGCGTGGGCAATTTTTTCTGACAGCATTAATTAATCCTCGTCGTGAATGATGTTTATGTTCTACAAAAGAAGAGAGTTGATTATGGATAGAATTAAGTGCACTGTCAAGAAAAGAGAATTGCTGTTGCGTTAACTGTTCACGAGTTGCCTGCGCTTGAAGTGATGCTATCTTATATAGGTGGAAAGTAGCCAGGTTGGAGAACTCAGCAATCGGCTAAAGCGAAATTTTGGCTTCCACATTGTTTGTTATTGGTAAGACTAGCCCAAGGTCCTCAACGAAGGCTCCTGGTACTGCGCGAAGCCTAGGGGGTAGGGCATGGCGGTCGGCAGACGACAAAGTGAAGAAGGATAAGCCCAAGAGTAGTAAGATCCGGAAGATAAAAATCAATTAGTGTTTGTTGGCCGGGGGAGAATAGTACTTGTGAGCAAGCTTTAGGACGTCGAAATGAGACTAAGATTGTTCACCTGACTGTATGCATTTAATGTAGGCCTTGTTGTTCTTTACATTAATTACTTTAAATGGACTTTCAAATCTAGGAGCAAGCTTTGACTTAATATTGAGTTGCTGGTTGACTTTTCTAAATACTAGTGCTCCAACTTCAATGTTCTTGTGGCGGGCAACTTTGTGTTGAAAGGACAGTATTTTATCTCTGGAATTAGTCAAATGCTTCTTTGTGATCTGAAATATTGACTTGTTTCTATTTAAAAGATATTCAGCATAATTATCATTATTTGAAGGAACTTGATTTTCATCAAAAGGTCATAGGGTAATCTTTTATCCATTCCATATAAAAGAAAATGTGGGGTATCACCTAAGGAAGAATGGAATGTACTATTAATACAAGACTGGATTGTCAATAGTGATTCATCCCATATGTCCGATGTCGCATCAACAAGCGATCTCATTAATGTGAGGATGGAGGAGTTGAGCCTCTCTGTAATACCATTATTTTGTGAGCGGTAAGGGAGAATCTTAACATGAGTTACATTCATGATATCACATAACTTATCCATGACCTTGTTATGAAATATCAGTCCCATTATCAGTTGAAAAATACACGGGGGCTGAATATCTATGACAGAAGTCGTGGAAAGCATGTGCAACAACATTTGCTGATTAGTTGGGCACGGGGACTAGTTCACAAAAACGAGTGAAGTTATCAATGAAGACTAAAATATAGCGATTTCCATTGCGAGAAGGTAGAAAACTTGACAATGTGTCGCAAGAGACCTTCTGGAAAGGAAAGTCTGGAATGACATATTTCAATGCAGGGGCTGGGCCATTGGTATTTCCTTTGTAATATGTGCATTGATTACAAGACTGAGGTGTGGGAAAAAGAAGCGTTGCTGGGCTAAGTGAATTGCCTTATACTTACCACAGTGTGCAGCTTCTTTCGATTCATGGAAAAGAGGAAGGATTCGACCTTCAAGGGATTCAGGAATAACTACAAGTTTACGAGATGCCTTGAGCTTTCTTGTCCTATATCGAGACTTGTAGCAAAGTAGACCGTTAGCATCGAAGTACAGTTGACTTACTCGAACATGTCTGCTAGGGGGAGGTCTTTCATTCCCTTCTAAGGCTTGAATTAAGATTATCATTACGTTGCGCTAGCCGGATCTCGTCCTCTGTGAGGGGGTCCATGGGAGGTACGGCTGGAGCAGCCAAGACCAGGGAGGTAACAGAATGAATGGGTTCAGAACGGCGACCGTTAACATTTGCAGTCCGGATCTCCTCCTCAGAAGGATCCTCAACGGTAGGCGCGGCAGTATTTACCAAGATCGGTGCAATGTCAGAGAATTTCACCTTGCGGGAGGCAAAGGTGGGCGAGGAGCTAGATTCAAGCAGGTTGTGAGCGTCAGAGAGGGGAACGCGTGATAGCGCTTCGAGGTACATTTTGCTTCTCGGGTAAATAAACAATAGTGACGTCAAACTCTGTTAGAACTTCAATTGCGCGGGCGCGTCGTCCATGAGGGTCCCTACCTTTAAATATGGACGTGAGGGGGGAATAATCAGTGTGCACTTCTATGTAATATCCCACGATTAGCTCATGAAAGTGACGGAGGGCCCATGTGATACTTAGTAGTTAACGGTCCGTCGAATTGAGGGCGCGACTTGCAAAAGCAATGGGCTGCGTTTTTCCAGAATGGCCATGTTTCTGGTGGAGTACTGCTCCGAGTCCGAGGTTTGAGGCATCAGTGGTGAGGACAAAAGGCAAATTGAAATCGGGGAAGGCTAAGAGTGGAGCCTTAATTAGTCGCGACTTAAGAGTTGTAAATGCGGCTTTTTCCTCGTCTGTCCACTGCCAAATAGAATCCTTTTTAAGGAGATGATTAAGCGGTGTCGCGATGGACCCGTAACCTTGAATGAACGGCCTGTAAAAACCTGAAAGGCCTAAAAATGATTTCAATTCCTTCTGGTTCTTAGGTGTTGGAAAGTCGGCAATGGCTTTAACTTTTGAATCATTAGGTGCAATACCTTTAGATGACAAGGTATGGCCTAAGAATTCTAACTTAGATTTGAAGAACTGACACTTGCTAGGTTGAATAGTTAATCCTGCAGTTGATAGCCTATTGAAAACCTGACGCAATTTATTCTCGTGTTCAGAGAGGGAGGGTGAGCAAATTAAAATATCATCTAAATATACGAGGACCTGATCGTTAATTAATCCTGATAGTACAAGTGACATTAATCTGCTAAATGTAAGAGGGGAATTGCGAAGGCCAAAAGGGCATACTAAAAATTCAAAGTGTCCCATATGAGTCGAGAAAGCCGTATATGGCACGCTCTCAGGAGCCATAGGAATCCTTTAGCAAAGTCAATAGTTGCAACAACAATCTAAGATTAGGAATTGGGAAGGGTTCTGGCACTGTTACGATATGAAAGTATTTATATTTAGAGTTTAACAACGCAAACGTCTGACCTGAGAAAATATGATCAAGTTACAATACACAGATGTGACCTTCTTAATTACCGAGTTTCGCATATCACCCAGGGGTCAG
>NW_023657398.1:5000-7500 GCF_015228065.2 Penaeus monodon | reverse complement strand
GCAGTACTCTACAGAAACATGGCCATTCTGGAAAAACGCAGCCCATTGCTTTTGCAAGTCGCGCCCTCAATTCGACGGACCGTTAACTACTAAGTATCACATGGGCCCTCCGTCACTTTCATGAGCTAATCGTGGATATTACATAGAAGTGCACACTGATTATTCCCCCCTCACGTCCATATTTAAAGGTAGGACCCTCATGGACGACGCGCCCGCGCAATTGAAGTTCTAACAGAGTTTGACGTCACTATTGTTTATTTACCCGAGAAGCAAAATGTACCTCGAAGCGCTATCACGCGTTCCCCTCTCTGACGCTCACAACCTGCTTGAATCTAGCTCCTCGCCCACCTTTGCCTCCCGCAAGGTGAAATTCTCTGACATTGCACCGATCTTGGTAAATACTGCCGCGCCTACCGTTGAGGATCCTTCTGAGGAGGAGATCCGGACTGCAAATGTTAACGGTCGCCGTTCTGAACCCATTCATTCTGTTACCTCCCTGGTCTTGGCTGCTCAGCCGTACCTCCCATGGACCCCCTCACAGAGGACGAGATCCGGCTAGCGCAACGTAATGATAATCTTAATTCAAGCCTTAGAATGGGAATGAAAGACCTCCCCCTAGCAGACATGTTCGAGTAAGTCAACTGTACTTCGATGCTAACGGTCTACTTTGCTACAAGTCTCGATATAGGACAAGAAAGCTCAAGGCATCTCGTAAACTTGTAGTTATTCCTGAATCCTTGAAGGTCGAATCCTTCCTCTTTTCCATGAATCGAAAGAAGCTGCACACTGTGGTAAGTATAAGGCAATTCACTTAGCCCAGCAACGCTTCTTTTTCCCACACCTCAGTCTTGTAATCAATGCACATATTACAAAGGAAATACCAATGGCCCAGCCCCTGCATTGAAATATGTCATTCCAGACTTTCCTTTCCAGAAGGTCTCTTGCGACACATTGTCAAGTTTTCTACCTTCTCGCAATGGAAATCGCTATATTTTAGTCTTCATTGATAACTTCACTCGTTTTTTGTGAACTAGTCCCCGTGCCCAACTAATCAGCAAATGTTGTTGCACATGCTTTCCACGACTTCTGTCATAGATATTCAGCCCCCGTGTATTTTTCAACTGATAATGGGACTGATATTTCATAACAAGGTCATGGATAAGTTATGTGATATCATGAATGTAACTCATGTTAAGATTCTCCCTTACCGCTCACAAAATAATGGTATACAGAGAGGCTCAACTCCTCCATCCTCACATTAATGAGATCGCTTGTTGATGCGACATCGACATATGGGATGAATCACTATTGACAATCCAGTCTTGTATTAATAGTACATTCCATTCTTCCTTAGGTGATACCCCACCATTTTCTTTTATATGGAATGGATAAAAGATTACCCTATGACCTTTTGATGAAAATCAAGTTCCTTCAAATAATGATAATTATGCTGAATATCTTTTAATAGAAACAAGTCAATATTTCAGATCACAAAGAAGCATTTGACTAATTCCAGAGATAAAATACTGTCCTTTCAACACAAAGTTGCCCGCCACAAGAACATTGAAGTTGGAGCACTAGTATTTAGAAAAGTCAACCAGCAACTCAATATTAAGTCAAAGCTTGCTCCTAGATTTGAAGTCCATTTAAAGTAATTAATGTAAAGAACAACAAGGCCTACATTAAATGCATACAGTCAGGTGAACATCTTAGTCTCATTTCGACGTCCTAAAGCTTGCTCACAAGTACTATTCTCCCCGGCCAACAAACACTAATTGATTTTTATCTTCCGGATCTTACTACTCTTGGGCTTATCCTTCTTCACTTTGTCGTCTGCCGACCGCCATGCCCTACCCCCTAGGCTTCGCGCAGTACCAGGAGCCTTCGTTGAGGACCTTGGGCTAGTCTTACCAATAACAAACAATGTGGAAGCCAAATTCGCTTTAGCCGATTGCTGAGTTCTCCAACCTGGCTACTTTCCACCTATATAAGATAGCATCACTTCAAGCGCAGGCAACTCGTGAACAGTTAACGCAACAGCAATTCTCTTTTCTTGACAGTGCACTTAATTCTATCCATAATCAACTCTCTTCTTTTGTAGAACATAAACATCATTCACGACGAGGATTAATTAATGCTGTCAGAAAAAATTGCCCACGCATTATTTCGCGTTGTAGATGATGATACCTTCACTTCTAAATTCTCAGAAATATCAGAATATCAGAACAATTACTCACAGATTTGACGCATCGATTCATGCCGTCAACACTATTGCCACTAATGTTCACGAGTTACAGAGAGCATTTCACAGCGTTAACTCAACCTTTGAAAACCTCTCCACAAAGCTCAATAATTCTAACCATTTCACAGAACTCGCGTTAACGTGCTATCTTACCAAGTGACAATTAATAAGATTATAAATAATATTAACTCAATAACCAACTCGTTGATCTCAGCAACAGCAGGCGAAGTGCTTCCTAGTCTCATTACTCACATGACT
>NW_023657397.1:0-28013 GCF_015228065.2 Penaeus monodon | reverse complement strand
TAATTTTTTTTTTTTTTTTTTTAAATAATTAAAATAATATAATATAATAAAAAAATTATTTAAAATAAAAAAAAAAATTTTAAAAATTTTTAAAAAAATAAAAAAACCATTATTTATTTTTTATTTTAATTTTAAACTTAAAAAATAATTTTATAAAAAAAAATACAAAATTAAAAAAATTTTAAAAAAAAAATTTTTTTTCCCCTTTTTCTTTTAAAACGGTAGGTTTTTTTTTTCCCCATGTCCCCCCCCCCCGGCCCCCCCCCCGGTGGGTCCCCAAAAAGCATAAAATTTCTGAATTGGGTTGTTTTTTTTTTTTTTTGGGTTAAAAAATGTTCCCTTTTTGGGGAGGGGGGATTTTACGTTGGGTTTTTAGGGTCCCCCCCCCCAAAAGTTTTTTCCTTTTTTTTCCCCAGGGGAAAAAGTTGGGCCCGGGGGTTTTTTTTTTTTTTTTTTACCTTTTTGGAAATTTTCTTTTTCCCCCCTCCCCCTATTTTTTTTTTTAACCCCCGGGGCGGGGGGGGACCCCACCCTTTTAAAATTTTTTTTTTGGGTTTTTTTGGGTTTGGGGCCCACCCATGGGCTTTGGGGGGGGGGGTGCCCCAATTTTGGGAGGGTTGGAAAAAGTTTTTTTTTTTTTTCCCCTTGCCCCCAAGGGAAAAAATCCAAAACCCCGGCCCCCCCGGTTGAACCCCCCTTTCCAAAACCCCTCCGAAACCTCAGATTTTTTGGCCCCCCCCGGGGGTTCCCCCCCCCCCCCCCTTTTGAACCCATTTCCCCTTAATCCCCCCCCCCAAAAATTTGCCCCCCCCTTTAAACCCAAAAGGGGCCCCCACCCCACCCTTTTGGGGGAAACAAATTTTTCCATGGGGCTTTTTTCCCCTAATTAAAAACTTTTAAATTATAAAATATAATATTATGTTAAATTATTAAAAAATTATAATTTTTATTTTTATATATATATTATAAAATTTAAAAAATTTAATTTAGTTTTTTACCACCAAAATTTAAACCACACACCCAAAAAAAACAACCCAACAACACACACCCAAACCCAAACCCCAAAAAACAATAAAAATTATTATATTTATTAATAATTTTTAATTATAATTTTTAAATAAATAATAATTAATAAAAATGTTTTTTTTATAAATTTAAAAAAATAATAATAAAAATATTTAAATAAATAATTATTAATAATTAATATTTTTTACACAACAAAACCCCACACAAGAAAAAACAAAAACCCACCCAACCACCAACAAAAACCCCAAACAACCACCAAACCCAAAAAAACCCAAAAAACCCCAACCAAATATAATAAAAAAAAAAAATAATTTATATTTTATTATTAAATAATTATTTTAAAATTTAAAATTAAAAATATTATTTATATAAAATTAATTAATGGTTTTAAAAAAAAATATTTTATTAAATATAAAATATTTAATCAAAAAAAAATTTAATTAAATTTATTATAATAAATTTAATAAAAAAATAACCCCCCAACAAACCCACCAAAACACCACCACAAAAAAAATTTTTAAAAAAATATTAATATTTTTTTTTTTTATTATTTAAAATTTTTAAATTTAAAAATAAATAATTTAATAATTAAATTAATAAAAATAAAATTTTTTTTAAAAAAATTATAATATATAAAAATATAATATTCCTTTTTTATTATACCCCAAAAATAATGCAATATAATAATATAAAACACCCAATAAAAATATAATAAAAAATAATAATTTAAAAAAAATGAAAAAAATTAATTTATTTAAAAATTTATGAAAATTTATAAAATTAAATTTAATAAAATTTTAAATTTATATTAATAAATAAAATTTTATTATAAAATAAAAAATATTTTTTAAAAAATTTTAAATATAAAATTATAATAATATTTTAATAATATTTATATTTTTAAATTTTAAAATTTAAAAAAATTTATAAATTTTTTTTTTTTTAAAAATTTAATTTTTAAAAGATTTTTTTTAAAAAATTTTTTAAAAATAATTTATTTAATTTTTTTTTAAATAAATTTTTTTAAAAATTTTTTTAAAATTTTTTTTTATTTATTTTTTTTAAAATTTAATTTAAATTTAAAAAAATTTTTGGGGGGGAAAATTTTTTAAATGGGTTTAAAAAAAACAATTAATTTTAAAATAAAATTTAAAAAAAAAAAATTTTTTTAAAAAATTAAAAAACCCAAAAAACCCCCCAAAAAAAAAAAAAAAAAAAATACCAAATTTTTTTAATTAAAAAAAAAAAAAAAAAAAAAAAATTTATAAAAAAAAAAAAAAAATTATTTTTTTTTTTTAAATGGTTTTTTTTTTTTAAAAATTTTTTGGGGGGTTTTAAAAAGGTTTAATTCTTTTTTGGTTTAAAATAAGTGAAAAAGTAAAATAAATTAAAAAAAATTTAATAAATTTTAAAATTATTTTTAAATTTTCATTAATTAAAATTTTAACATTAAATTTTTTTTTAAAAAAAACCCCAAAATTTTACAACAAAATTTTTAAAAAAACCCAAACCCAAAAAAAATTTTTTAAAAAAATTTAAAAATTTTTTTAAAAAAATTTTTAAATGGGGGGCCCAAAATTTAATTAAAAAAAATTTTTTTTTCCCAAAAAAAAAAATAAACCTTCAAAAAACCCGGGGGGGCCTTTTCCCCCACCAAACCAAAATGGGGGGCAAAAAATTGAAATTTAAAAAAAACACCCAAAAACCAATCCCTTTTTTAAAAAAAAAACCCCACCCCCAAACCTCCCCTTTTTTTTTTTTTACCCAAACCCCCCCCAAAAAAATTTACCACCCAAAATTTTTTTAAAGGAACCCGGAAAATTTAAAACCAAAAATTTAAAAAAAAAACCCCCTAAAATAAATTTCCCCCCCCCCCCCAAAAAACCCCCTTTAAATTTCCCCCTTTCCCTTTTTAAACCCCCCAAAACACCTTTTCCCTTCCCAAAAAAAATTTTTTCCCCCCCCCCCCCCCTTTTCCCCCCCCCCCCTTCCCCCCCTTTTCCCCTTTTTAAACCCCAAAATAAAAAACCCAAAAAAAAATTCAAAACCCAAACAAATTTTTAAAAAAAAAAAAAAATTTTTTAACCCGCAATTTTCACCCCTTAAAGATTTTTTTTATTAAAAAGTTTTACCCCACAAAAGACCAAAAAGGGTTTGAAACACCCCTTTAAAGGGTGCCCCCCCAAAAAAAACCCCCCACCCCCTTTTCCCCTTTTTTTTAAAAAAAACCCCCCCCTTTTTTCCCCCTCCCCCCAACCCCTTTTCCCCCCCCCAAAAAAAAACCCCCCCAAAATTTTCCCCCCAAAAGGGTTTTAAGGAAAAAAACCCCCTTTTAAAAATTCCCCCAAAATTAAATTAAAAATTTAAAATTTTTACCAAATTTAAAACCCAAAAAAAAATTTTTAAAAAAAAAAAAAAAAAAACCCCTTTCCCCCCCCCCCCCAAAAATAAAAACCCCCCTTTCCCCCCCCCCACCCCCCGGGTTTTTAAAATAAAACTTCCTTAAACCCAAAATTTGGAAAAAAAACCCCCAAAAAAAAATTTTTTCCATTTAACAAAGGAAAATTAAAAATTCCCCCTTTTTAAAAAAAAATTAATTTAAAAAAAATTTTTTTTTTGTTAAAGAAAGGGAACCTAAAAAAAAGAATTCCTTTCACCTTTTAAATGTTTTTTTTAAAAACCCTTAAACCAAAAAAAACACCAAAATATTTTTTAAAAAAAAAAAATTTTTCCCCCCAAAATTTTTTTTTTTTTAAAAAAAAAAAAAAAAATCCCTTAAAATTTTTTAAAAAAATTTTTTAAAATTTTTTTTATTTAAAAAAAAAATTTTTTTTAAAAATTTTTTAAATTTTTAAATCCAAAAAAGGGTTCCAAAAAAAAATTTTTTCCCCCCCTTAAATTTTAAAGGCCAAAAAAAAAGGGGGGGGGGTTTTTTCCCCCCCCTTTTTTCCCCCTTTTATCTTTTTTTTGTTTTTTCCATTAAACCCCAAAAAAATTCCAAAAAAAAAATTTTTTTTTTTTCCCAAAAAAACCCCCTTTTTCATTTTTTTTTTCCAATTTTTTAAATTTCCCCCTCAGGTTTTTTTTATCCCAAAAAAAAATTTTTTTTTTAAATTCCCCCATTTTCATTTTTTTTTTTTTTTCCCAAAAAATTTAAACTTTCCCCCTTAAGGGCCCCCCTTT
Organism: Penaeus monodon; assembly: GCF_015228065.2. Lineage (NCBI taxonomy): Eukaryota > Metazoa > Arthropoda > Malacostraca > Decapoda > Penaeidae > Penaeus > Penaeus monodon. The sequence goes on along the minus strand of NW_023657397.1, from coordinate 23,804 downwards.
TTTTTTTTTAAAAACCCCTTTTAAACAAAAATTTTTTTTTTAAAAAAAATTTTTTTTTTTCCCCAAAACCGGGCCCCGGGAATAACCCCAAAAAAATTTTTTTTTTTAAAATTTTTAAAAAAAAACCCAAAACCCCCAAAAAGGGAAAAACCCCGGGGGTTTTTTAAAACCCGGGGGGGAAAGCCCCAAAAAAAAAAAAAAAATTTCCCCAATTTTTAACCCCCCCCCCGGGGGGCCCAAACCCCCAACCTTTTTTCCCCCCTCCTTTTAAAAAATTAAAAAAAAAAAATTTAAAAAAACCCCCCAAAATTTTTTAAAAAAAAAATTTAAGGCCCCCCCCTAAATTTAAAACCCTTAAAAACCCCCCAATTTAAGGGCCCTTTTAAAAACAGGGTTTTTAACTCCCCCCAAAAAAAACCCCCCCCTTCAAAATTCCCCCCCCCCCCCCAAAAAAACCCACCCACCGCCTTTTAACTTTTTTTTCCCAAAAACCAAAAAAAAAAAACCCCCTTTTTTAAACCCCACAAGGCCCAGGTTTTCCAAAATTTTGCCTTAAAATTTAAAAAAACCTTTAAAAATTTTTCCCCCCCAAAAACGGGGGGCCCCCCCCTTTTTCCACCAAACCCCCCCCCCCCCCCCCCAAAATTTCCTTCCCCCCTTTTTTTCAAAAAAAAAAAAACCCAAAATTTTCCCCAAAACCCCTCCCCCCCCCTTTTAAACCCCCCCCCCAAAAAAAAAAAAATGGAAAAAATTTTCCCAAAAAAATTTATAAAAATGGGGGGGAAAAAAATTTAACCACCCCCCCCTTTCGGGTTTAAAAAAAAATTTTCCCCTTTTAAAAACTTTCCTCCCCCCCCCCAAAAAACCCCCCCCCAAAAACGGGCCCCCCCCCCCCCAAAAAGAAACAATAAAAAAAACCGGAAAAAAAAAATTTTTTTTTTTTTGGGTTTTGTAAAAAAATTAAAAAAATGGCGAATAAAACCAATTTATTTTCCAAATTTTTTGGGCCCAAAACGTTTTTCCCCCCCAATAATTTTTAAAAAAAAACCCCTAAAAGGGTTTTTTTAAAATTTACCTAAAAATTGAAAAAAACCCCCCCGGGTTTTTTTTTTTTTTTCCCCTATTTAGAAGGGGCATTTAAAATAGGGTTTTTTTTTTTAAAAAGGGGTAAAATTTTTGCCCCCAAAATTTGGGGGGAAAAAAAACCCCCACATAATTTTTTTTTTTTTCTTAAAATTTCCTCCTTTAAAAAAAGAGAAGGAAATTTAATTTTTTTTTTTAAAAACGTCCCCCCCGAAAAATGAAATAAAAAAAAACTTTTTTCTTTTTACTCGGACCTTTTTTTAAAATTTTTTTCTGGAAATAAAAATTAATTTTTAAAACAAATCAAAATGGGGGCCAAAATGAAGGGAAAAAAAAAAAAAAAAAAATGGTTTGTTAAAAACCCTTTTTTTTTTCCTTTTCCCCTATAAATTTTTTTTTTTTTTTCACTGTTCCCCCACTAGTTTGTTTTTTTTTGGGCCTTTTGAAAAGTGGGCCCCCAAAAACCCATTTTAAAAGGGGAACCCCCCAATGTAAAACCCCTATTTTTTTTTTTAAAAAAAATTTTTTTCAAAAAAAGGGGAAGGGCCTTTTGGGAAACTAATTTTTTTTATAAAAATTTTTTTTTCCCCCTTCTTTTTTTTTTAAAACGGGACCCCCCCTTTTTATCCAAAAACCAAAGAAACTTTTTTTTAAAAAAATTGAAAAAAAAAATTTTAAAAAGGTTTTTTTTTTTTTTTTTTTTCCTTTATTTTTAAATACATTTTTTTTTCCCATCCAAAATTTCCTAATTTTTTTTTTAATGTATTTTAAATTTTTTTTTTTTTTTTTTTTTTTTTTTTTGGGGGGGTTTTTTTTTTAAAAAAAAAAATTTTTTTTTTTTAAAAAAAAATTTTTTTTTTTATTTTTTTTTTGTCGTAAAAAAAACATTTTTTTTTTTTCCCCCCTTTTTTTTTTTTTTTGTTTTTAAAAAAAAAAAAAAAACAAAAAAACCCCCCAAAACCGTTTTTAAATAAAAACCCAAAATTAAAAAAATTCCCCTTTTAAATTTTCCCCCTTTTCCCTCCAAAAATTTTAAAAATTTTTAAAAGTTCCAAAATTTTTAAAAAAAAAAACCCAAACAAAAAAAAAGGGAAAAACCAAAAATTTTTTTTTTTTTTAAAATAAACCAAATTTTTTTTTTTGGGTTTTTAAAAAAATTTTAAAAATTTTTAAAATTATTTTATTAAATATTAATAAAATTTTTTTTTTTTAATTTTTATAAAATTCTTTTTTATTATTTTATAAATTTTAAAAAATAATTTTAATATAATTTTTTAAAACCTTTTTTTAATTTTTTAAATTTTAAAACAAACCCCCCCCCCACAACAAAAAACTTTAAACAAAATTTTTAATTTTTATAATTTTTCCAAAAATTTATTTTTTAAACTTTCACAAAACCAATAAATTTTTTTTAAAAACCCTTGTTTTGGGGTTTTTATTAATTTTTTTTTATTGGGTTAAATTTTGTTTTTTTGTTTTTTCTTTTCGGTGGTGGTTTTTTTGGGGGGGTTTTGGGTTTTTTTTTTTTTTTGGGGGAAAATAAATTTTGGGGGGTTGCCCCTTTTTTGGGCCCTTGGGGTTTCCCCCCCCCCGGGGGGGCCCCCTTTCCCAAAATTTTTGTTTTCTGGGGGGGCAACTTTCCCAAAAATTTTTGGGGCCCCTTTGGAAACGGGGGGGGGCCGGAAAGGGGGGGAGGGATTCTGGGCCCCCTTTTTGGAGAAAAAAGGGGGCCCCGGGGGAGAAGGCGGGCTCTTTAATGGGGGAAAGGGGGAAAAGGGACCCCCCCCCTTTAGTGGGAAGATTTGTGAAGGGGGGGTTTTTTGAAAAGGGGAAAAGGAAACAAAAGGGGGTTCAGGTAAAGGGGTTTTTCCCGGGTTCTGGGGTTTGGGAAAAAAGTTTGTTTAAAATCCCCTTCCCCCCTCTTTTGCCCCCCTTCCCCCCTTCTCTTTTTTTTTTCCTTCCCCCTCCATCCCCGTTTTCTCCTTAACCCTCCCTTCCCCTTTCCTTTCCCCTCTTTTACCTTCCCCATTCCCTTTTCCCCTCCTTAAATATCTTCCCCCTTTTTTTTCCCCCCCTTTATCCCTTCCCTACTCCCATTTTTTCCCCCTCCCCACTTACAAAACTCCCCATCCCCACTAACCAAAACCCCCTTTTTCCCCCCCTTTACACCCCCCTTTCCCCCATTTCCCCCCCCCCCCAAATCCCCCATTTCCCCCCCCCCCCCAAAACCCCCCCATTCCCCCACCCCCCCTACCCCCCAATTGCCCAATCCCCCCCCCAAACCACCGCCCCTCCCCATCCCCCCCACCACTCCACCCTGTCTTTCTTACAAACCCCTGCCCCCCCCCTTACCCCCCCGGGCCCCCCTCAAACCCCCCCACCCCATCCAGACCCCCCCTTTACCAAACCCCCCCCTCCCCTTTTTTCAACCCCCCCCCTTCCCCTTTTTTTTCCCCCCCCCCCCCTTTTCCCCCCCCCATCCCAGCGTTTTTTTTTGGGCCCTTTTGGGCGCCCCCCCTCTTTTCCCCTTTTTAAGGGTTGGCCTTACCCCCGGTGGGGTTTTACCGTTTTGGGCCTAAAGGTTTTTTTTTGGTTTTTGGGCCTGGGGGTTTTTTTTGGCGGGGGAGTTTCCCCGCCCCCCCTTTGCTTTGGGGGTTTTTTTGGCCGGGGGGGGTTTTTTGGGGGGTGGTAGGGTTGGTTGGGGTTTAAAAAAAGGGAATTTGGGAAAAGGGCCAGGGGGGGGGGGGGGTAATAAGGGGGGGGGAGGACCCCAAGAAAAAGGCCAAGGAATAAAGGCCCCCCCTTCGGGGGGCCAAGGGGAAAAAGGAGGGGCCGAAGGAAAGGGGGCGAAAAACTGGGCCCTAAAGGGGGGGAAATAAGGGAGGGGGGTTGGGGGGCCTGGTTTTTCCCCCCCCCCGGGGAAAAGCCCTTTTTTAAGGAAAAAAAGGTTTTTGGGGGGAAAATAGAAAAAACCCCCTGGGGTTGGGGGGGTCCCCGGGGTTAAAAAAAATTATAAATTTATAATTATAATATATTATATTAATTTAATATTAAATAATATTATATATAATATATAATAAATATAAATACAAATTTTATATTATTATATAGAATTAATGTTATAATACAAAAATAAAATTATATATAATAATAATACAAATAAAATATACAAAACATAACCCCTACCTTACAAAAAAAAAATATGTTATGTGTGTTGGTGTAATATGCCCCGTGGGGGTTGGCCAATTATGTTTAAAAAATTTTTCAATAAAAAAAAATAATAAAAAAATAAATATAAAATAAATTTATATAATATTATTATAATATATTATATATAATATAATTAATATAATATTAATATTTATTAAATTTATATATAATGGAAAAATTAATTTTTTTTAATTTTAACCCTAATAATATTATTTTACAATGTGGTGTTATAATACCATTTGAAAACCGTAAAAAAATTCAATATTGGAAACAAAAATGTTAGCAACCAAGGTCATGAAATGAGAAAATGAAATATCTTTTTTCCCACAATAAAACAAGAGAAGGATGTTAATTTTTTTGGACCGGTTTTTTTCGATTGGCGGTCCCTTTCGGTCCCCCAGAAAATACATACAACAGAAAAAGAAATTAACATAGAAAAATTTTCGGTTTTTTTGCTCCGTTAGGAATTTGTTTTTTTTTGCTTTTTTTGGTTGACCCTTTGGGGAAAATTAATCTGAAAACCTTGCCCCCCCCGAAATGGCCCCCCGGTGGGGTTTGACATTTAACTCTTTCCCCGTTTCCCCGGCGATGTAATGCCTGCCTGTTCCCCCATAAATTTTTTTTTTTTTTTTTTGGAGTTTTTTTGTTTTTTGGTTTTTCAGTCCCCCCCTTCAATGGAACTATTTTTTTTCCTGTTTTTTTCCCTTGGGGTGTCCACCCCCCCCTGTACCCCATTGAAAAAAATTTTAAAAAAAAAAAAAAAAAAAAAAATTTTTTTTTTTTAAAAAATTTTTTTTTTTTTTTTTTTTTTTTTTTAAAAAATTTTTTTAAAAAAAAAAACCCCCCAAAAAAAAAAAAAATTTTTTTTTTTTAAAAAAACCTTTTTTCGGGGGTTTTGAAAAATTTCCCTTTCAAAAAAAAAAAAAATTTTTTTTTTTTTTTTTTTTTTTTGGGGTTTTTTTTTTTTTTTTTTTTTTTTCCCCCCCCAAAAAAAAATTTTAAAAAGGGTTTTTTTTCCCCCGTTTTTTTTCCCTGGGGGGGGGGGGGGAAAAATTTTTTTTTTAAAGGGGGGGGGGAAACCCCCCCCCCTTTTTTGGGGGGGGGGTTTTTTTGCCCTTAAAAAACCCCCCCCCCCTTTTTTTTTTGGGGGGGGGGAAAAAAAAAAAAAAATTTTTTTCCCCCCCTTTTTAAATTTTTTTTTTTTTTTTTCCCCCCCCCCCCCCCCCCCTTTTTTGGGCCCCCCCCCCCCCCCCCCCCCCCCCTTTTTTTTTTTTTTTAAAAAAAAAAAAAAATTTTCCTTTCCCTTTTTTCCCCTTTTTCCCTTTTAAAATTTTTTGAAGGGGGGAATTTTAAACTTTTTTTTTTAAATTTTGGGGGAAAAATTTTCCATTTTTTTTAAAAAAATTTTTTTTTTTGGGCACCCGGGGGTTTTTTTCCAATTTTAAAAAACAAAAATTTTCTTTTTCTTTTTTTTTTAAAAATTTAAAAAATTTTGGGTTTTTTTTTTTAAAGGGGAAACTAAAAATTTTTTTTTTTTAAAAAACCCCCCCAAAAAAAATTTTGGGGGAATTTTTGGCAAAAAAGGTTTAAAAAAAAGGAAAAAAAACCAACCAAAAAAATTTCCGGTTTTTTTTTGGAAAAAACCTTTCCGTTTTTGAAGGGGGGTTTTTTTTTTAAATAAAAAACAAACCCTTTTTTTTTTTTTTTGGGGTTTTGGGAAAAAGGGTTTGGGGGGTTAAATTTTTCCTTGGGAATTTCCGAAAAAACCCCAAAAGGTGGGTTGGTCCCCCCTTTTCCCCCCCCCCCGGGTTAATCTTGGTTTCGGGGAAAAAATTGGGGTTTTTTTTCCTCCCCCCCCGGTTTTTTCCCCCCCCCCTTGGCTCCCCCCCCCGGGGGGAAATTTCCAGGGGTTTTTTTCCCCCCCCCAAAAGGGAAAAATTTTTTGGGGCCGGTCCCCCTTCCCATTTTTTGTTTTTTTTCCCTTTTTTGGAAGAAAAACCCAGGGTTTTTTTTTTTTAAAAATTTCCCGAAAAATTGCCCGGAAAACCCCCCCCCCTTTTCAAAAAAAACCCCAAAAAATTTTAAAAACCCCCGGGGGGGCCCGGGTCCCCCCCTTTTTCCCCCCTGAATTTTTCCCCCCCCCCCTTTTTGGGGTTCGGAAAATTTTTTTTTCCCCCCGAAAAGGGGCCCCGGTGCCCCCGGGGCCCCCCCCGGGGAGGGCGAAGGTTTTGGGGGAAATTTTTTTTTGGGTGGGGTCCCCCTTCCCCCCCTTTTTCCCCCCGGGGCCCCCTTTTTTTTTTGGGAATTTTTTCCAAAAGGAACCCCCTTGGGAAAAAACCCCTTTTTTTTTTTTTTTTTGGGGGGGGGGAAAAATTTTAAAATTTTTAACCCCCGGGGTCCCAGGGGGTTTTTTTTTTAAAAACCCAAAAATTCAAACCCCAAAAAGGGGGGGGTTTTTTTTTTTTAAAGGGAAAAAAAAGGGAAGGGTTTGGGGGTTTTTTTCCCCCGGGATTTTTTTCAATCGGGGAAAAACCCTCCCCCCCGTTTTTTTTCCCCGGGGGGGGGGGCCCTTTGGGGTTTCCGGGGGGGCCCCCGGGAAGGGGGTTTTTGGGCCCCCCTTCTCCAAAGGGGAAAGGGAAAAAATTTTTTTTTTTTTTCCCACAGGGAAAGCCCTTTTTTTTTACCTCCGGGGGAAACGTGGGGGGGGGGGGTTTTCCATGGTTTAAGCAAAACCCCCCCCCTAAAAAGCCCCCTTTTTTTACTTTTTCCTTCAAAAAACCCCGGCCCTCCTTTTTCCCCAAATTTTTTTAATTTTCCAAAATCAAAAAAAAAGCCCAATTGTTTTCCCTTCCAAAAACCCCCCGATTAAAAACCCTTTTTGTCCCACCCCCCCCCTTTTTTCCCCGCCGGTTTGGGACCAAAAATTATTTTTCCCCTTTTTAAAACAAAAATTTTCCCCGCCGGGGGATGGGGGGGTGCGGGGGGGCCCCCGTTTTTGGGGGGGGGGTTTTTTTTTAAAAACGGGGTAAAAGGGCCCCCCTGGTTTCGGAAAAAATCCCCTTTTTTTTTGCGGGGTTTTTTTCAAATAACGGAATTCCTAAGTTTCTCCCTTTTTTTTTCCCGGTGATGGGTTTTGGGTTTCGTTTTTTTTTTTGGAAGAAAAATTTTTTTCCCCCTTTTTAACCAAAAGGGGTTTTGGGGGGTTTTTTTTTTTTTAATTTTTTTTTTTCCCTTTCTTAAATTTTTTTTTTTTTGGGGTTTTGGGGTTTTTTTTTTTTTTTTTTTTGGGTGGCCCCCCCCCCGGGGGGGGGTTTTTGGGGTTTTTCCCCCGGGGGGGTTTTGGGGGGGGGTTTTTTTTTCCCCCAAGGGGGGGGGGGCCCAAACAAATTTGGGGGGAAAGGGGTCCCCCCAAGGGTTTTTTAAAAAAAAAAACCCAAACGGGGGGCCCCGCGGTTTTCCCCCCCACTTTATTTTTAAACCCCCTTGGTTTTTTTAAAACCCACAGAAAAACAAAAAAATAAAAAAATAAAATAAAAAAAGGGTTAAATTATTTTAATTTTATATAATATATAAAATATAATTTTTATATTTATATAAAAATATTTTTAATATTTTTTTTATTTTTATAAAAAATATAATATATATTAATATTAAATTTTTAAATTTACCCACCCCCCCCACATAAACAAAACCCCACCCCAAAAAACCACCAATTTAACATTAAAATTTGAAAAATAATTTAAATTTTTTAAAAATTTTTTATTTTTTTTACAAAAATCCAAAATTTTTTAAAAAAATAAATAGTGGGGGGGAAAAATTTTTTTAATTTAATTTTTTAAATTTATTATTTATTTTGTTGGGTTTTTTTAATAATTACAAAAAAAAACCCCCAAAAAAATAAAATAATTTTTAAAAAATTTAATTTTATTAAAAATTTTTTTTTTTATGGGGTGGGTTCAATGGTAATAATTATAATATTAACCATAAAAAAAAAATAGATTTTTTAAAAAATTTAAATTATAAATTTAAAAAAAATTTTTGATAATGTGTAGATTTTAATTGCCGATTAATTAAATTTTCAATAAAAATTTAGGTTAAATTAAAAAAATTTTTATTTTAAAAATTCTTTTAACAAAATATTTTCTATAATTGAGTTTAGGGTGGAATTTTTTTTTAAAAAAAAAAAATTTTTTTTTTTTTTGGGGTTTTTAAAAAATTTTTTAAAATAAAAATTTTAAAAAAATTTTTTTTTTTTTTTAATAAAAAAAAAAAAAATTTTTTTTTTTGGGAAAAAAGTTAAAAAATTTTTTGGGGGGGTTAATTTTACTTTTTTTTTCAAAAAGGGAAAATCCCCAAAAATTTTTTTTAAGTGGTTTAACCTTTTAAAAAAAAAATTTTTGAAAAAAATAAAAAAATTTTTCCCTAAAAAAAGGGGAAAAATCTTTTTTTTTTTTTGGGGGGTGGTTCCCAAAAGGGGTTTGGGAATTTTAAAAAAGTAAAAAAAAAATTTAAATAAAATTTAAAAAAAAAAAAATTTTTAAAATTTAATATTTTAAAAAAAAACCCTTTTATTTTTAATTGTTTTTTTTTTTTTTAAAATTTTTAAAACCCCTTTAAAAAATTTTTAAAAAAAAAACCCCCCCCTGGGGGCCCAATTTTGGGGCCCCCCAAAAAAGGGCCCCCCCCCCTTTTTGGGGCCCCCCAAAATTTGGGCCCCCGGGCCCCCCAAAAAAAGGAAAAAACCCCCAAAGGGGAATGGGGGCCCCCAAAAAGAAAACCCGGGGGGGAAAAAAAAAATTAAAGGGGCCGCCCCCCCGGGGGGGGAAACCAAAAGGGGCCCCGGGAAAACCAAAATTTCCCCCGGGTTTAAAAAAAATTTGGGGGTTTTTCCTTCCGGTTGGGGCCCCCGGGGAAAAAACCCCCCAAGCCCCCCCCACCCCCCTTTTGGGAAAAAAAAATCCCCCCTTGGGGCCCCCCCTTTTGTTGGAAAAGTGAAAGGGAACAGGGGGGAAAAAAACAATTTTGGGGGGGAAAAATTTGGGGTTTTTTTGGATGTAAAAAAAAGGTTTTTTTTATTAAAAAATAATTTTTAAAAAAATTTAATAATGGACCCCCAAAAGGGTTTCCCAGTCCATTTTTTTTTTACGGGGTTGCCGGGGGCCTTTTTTAAAACCTTTTTCCCCAGGTTTCAAGGAAAAAGGGGCCCAACCGCCCCCCCAAGGGGTTTCCCCAAGGGTTTTAATTTTCGCTTTTTTTTTTTTAAAAGAAAAGTTAAACCCCGGAAACTTTTTGGGGCCTTTTCTTATTTTTAGGGGAAAACAAACCCCCTTTTTGGAAGGGAAAAAATTTTGGGGGGGCCTGGGTCCCAAAAAAAAAAACGCCCGTTCAAAGGTTTCCAATTCAAAGGAAAAAACCCCCCAAAAAAGCTGGAGGGTTCGAAAAATGGTGAAACGGGATTTCCCGGAAGGTTTCAAACGGGGTCCCTTCAAAAAAAAACCCCCCGCCCACTTTTTTGTTTTCCCCCCCTTTTCCTAAAAAACAAACCCCCTGCCCCTTTTCCCGCTGGGACCCGGGGCCCCAAACAAAGCCCCCGAAATGGGGGGGGACCCCTGAAGGGAATTTTGTTAATTCACCTTTTTGGGGAAAGACCCCACAAAAACGTTCCCCCCAAAATTCCCCCCGGGGCCCCCCCCTTCCGGAAAAGGGGGCCCCAAAGCTCCCCCAGGACCCCTTTTTGATTTTCCTTGGGAGTTTTCCGGGTTCCTTTTGGGGGAAGGGGGTTTAATTTTTAAAGAAAAACCCACTTTTGGGGTTTGCCCTTTTCCGAATTAGGGAAGGGGGAACGGAATTTTTTTTTCCGGGTTTCCCCCGGAAGGGGAGGGGAATCCCCCTTCCTTGGTTTTTTTTACGCGGAAAATTCCCCCCCCCCAAAAACTTAATCGCCGGGAGGGGGGGAAAAAGTTTTGGGGGGAAAAACCCCCCCCCCCCAAAAAAGGGGGGCCCTTTTTCCCCCCCCCCAAAAAAAATTTTTTCCCGGGGGGGGGGGGGGCCCCCCCCTTGCCCCCTTTTTTGGGGGAAAAAAAAAAAACCCCCCCCCCCCCTTTTTTTAAAAATTTTTTCTTTTCCCCCGGTTTCCCCCGGGCCCCCCGGGGGGTTTTAAAACGGTTTTTTTTTTTTTTTTTTTTTTTTTAAAAAAAAAAAAAAACCCCCCCTTTTCCCCCCCCCCCCCCCCCTTTTTTTTTGGGGGGGGGGGGAAAAAAAAAGGGGCCCCCCAAAAAAAACCCCGGGATTTTGTCCCCTTTTTTTTCCCCAGGAAAAATGGGGGCGGGAAGCCCAACCCTGGGAAATTTCCTCTCGAATTAATATTTGCCAAGGTTTTGGGGTAAACCCCCCTTCCCCCGGGCCATTGGGGTCCCCCAGTTTGGCAGGTGGCCGGGGCCCCCCCGGGTCCTGGGTTTTTTTAAAACCCGGGGTTCCGGGGGGGAAACATAAAGTTTTTTTTTGGAAAAACCCCTTGGGGGCCCCAATTCCAAAAACGGGAAAAGAAATAAAACAGTTTTCCCTTTCCTTTTTAACATTGGAAGCCCCCCCAAAAACCATTTCAAAAGGAACCCCACAATTTCCCGGTCAAAATTCGGGGAAAGAAATTTTTCCCGGAAAAAAGGCCCCGCCTTTTTTCCGGGGGGGCCCCGGGAAATTCACGGGTTCGTTTCTTAGAAAACGGGGGGAAAATAACCTTTTTTTTATTTTCACCCCCCCCCCAAAAAAAAACCCCCAACCGGGGGAAAAACTTTGTCGGAAATTGGGGGAAAACAAAAGGTTTTCATTCGGGGGGTTTCAAGAACCCTGGTTTTCCTTAGGAAGGCTAAAAATTTCGGGCTGTTTTAAAAAAATTTCCCCCAAAAAGCAAAAGTTTTTTTTTTTCCCTTAAAAAAAAAGGGTTTTCCCTTTTGGGGGAAAAAAAAATTTTTTATTACCCGGCCCCCAGTGTAATGGGAGGGGTTTAATTTTTTTTTGGCCTTTTTTAAAAGACCAGAATTTTCCCCTTAAAAAATTTGGAAAAAATTTTTTTGTTTTCCCGGGGAAAAAAAAAAGGGTCTTTTCCTTTTTCCCCCCAAAAAAACGGGAAAAAAATATTTCCCAAAAAACGAAATCCCGGCCTTTTTAAAAAAGTTTTCCCCTTTTTTTCGTTAAAGGCTTAAGGAAAACGGATTTTTTTTTTTTTTAAACCCCGCAAAAGGGGGAAAGGAAATAAAATTTTTTGGGGGGAAAAAAACCCCCGGGGGAAATTTTTGGCAAAAAAAATTTTTTTTAAAATTTTCGATTACCGGATCCCCCACCCCAAAAAAGATTCCTTTTGCGGAGTTTTCGAAATTTTGGGGAAAAAAAAAAAAGGGGGGGATTATTTAAAAAAAGGCCCGGAAAAAAGGCCAGGCCGGAAACCCCCAAAAAAAATTTGGGAAAAAAAAAAAGGTTGGGAAAAAGGCCCCCATGGGGAGGGGGAAGAAAATCCAAAAAAGGTTAAAAAAACCCCCCCCCCCCGAAAGAACCCAAAAAATTCATTAAAAATTAATTAAGGTTTTTCCTACCCCCCCAAACAAGGGAAAAAAAAAACCAAGGGTTTTTCCACTGAAAAAAGGGAAAAAAATTCCAAAAAAAATTCCCTTGCCAAAAACTGGAAGGGTTTTAAAAAAAACCCTTTTATTTAGATTTCCAAACCCTTCCCTTTTAATCGAAAAAAAAAAAAATTTTCCTTTTTTATTTAAATTTTTTTAAATTTTTATATTTTTGTCAAAAATAATCAAATTTTAAAAAAAAAGAAAAGCCCCCGAAAGAAAAAAAACCCCTTTTTTTTGTTTGAAATTATCCGGGCATACCCCCTGCAAAGCCGGTTTTTTTTGCGAAATACAAGCAATTACCTTTTGGGGGGAAAAAACCAGGCCCCGTGGTTTTTTCAGCACCCAGGAAAAAACAATGAACACCATCGAAGCTGGAAAATCCGTCCCCCCCCCCCCCACCACAGACCTTTTCCCAATTTTGCCCATTGGGTTGGTTTACATTGTAGATGAAGGCTGGGACATCCATCCTAACCCAAAAACTGGAAGGGGGGGGGGGGGAACCGCAGAAAAAAAAAGTTCCCCCCCAATGAAAGGGACTGAAAACAAAACCCTCAAAAAAAGAAAAAATTTATGGAAAGCCAAGCCAATAAACATCGCCGCGACGGGGAGAGTTAATGTCAAAACCAAGGGGGGCCAATCGGGGCAAAGGTTTCAGAATTAAATCCAAGGGTCCCCCCACAGCCCAAACAACAACCAATCCTAACGAGCCAAACGGAAAAATTTTTCCTAATGTATTTTTTCTCCTGTTTTTTTTTGTAAAAAATGGTATTTTTTTTTTCCCCTGAAACGAAAGGGAACCCGCCAAAAATCGAAAAAAACCCGGTTTCCAAAATACATCTCCTTTTTTGTAATTGTGGAAAAAGATTAATTTTTCCATTTCTCAATTTCATACCTTGTTCCCCCTTTTAACATTTTTGTCCCAAATTATGAAAACGGTTTTCAATGGTTAATTATTAACCAAACATTGTTTAAAAATAATTATATAGGTTATTAAAAAAAAATAATTTTCCCAAATAATATAATATATATTAATAATATTATAATATTATTAATATATTTATAATATATAATTATAATTTTAATATATTAATTTTTTTTTATTTTTTATTTTTTATATTTTTTTTATGAAAATACATTTTACATTGGCCCAAAAAACCAACCCCGCAATATACCACATACCCATAAATATTATTTTTGTAGTAGGGGTAATGTATGGTAATTATATATTATGTTAATAAAAATTTAATAATTATTTTTTTTTGTATATTATATTAACTTATATTTATATTTAAAATTAATATTATATATAATTATTAAAAATATATTTAAAAATATTAAATTATATATATATAATATTATAATTTTATTTTTAAATTTCATATAATATTTTCCCCCCCCAGGCCCACACCCTTTTTCCCAACCCCCCTTTTTTCCTACCCCTAAACCCTTTCCCCTCCCTGGGCCCAAAACCCTCTTCCCAACACCCTTTTCCCCCCACCTCCCCGGTTCCGAGGGCCCTACGGCCCCATCCCCCCCTTTTTCCTTCCCAAAACCCTGCCCCCACATCCCCCCCCCATTCCTCTCCCCACCCTTTAACCTTCCCCCCCCCAAAAGCCTTAAATGCCCCCCAAAGCAGGGGCAGGCCGCCGAAAAAGAACCCCCCCCCAAAAAAAAAAACGGCAAAGAAAAACCGGCCACCCACGGGCAGACCAATGGGGGCTTTGGGCCCCAAAGGAAAAACGGCGCCCCCGTAAAGGGCCCCCGGGGGGGGCTTCCCCGGGGAAAAGGGGGGGAAAGGGGGGGAGAAAAAAATTAGAATGGGGTATTGAAAGGGAGGGAAAAGGTGGGGGGGGAAACGGGGTTTAAATGGGAAGGGGAGGGTTTTTTGGGTGGGGGGTGGGGGGGGGGGAAAAAATTTGGGGGGCAGGGGGGGGGTTTTAAAGGGGGGGGGTGGGGGGATGGGGGAAAGGTTGTTGTTTTGGGGGGGGGTTTGGCATTGGGGAAGGGGGAAGGGGGGTTTTGGGGGGGGGGGGGAAAAAAAAAAAAATTGGGGTTTTTAATTTTGAGGGGGAAAAAAGGGGAAAAGGGGGGAAAAAGGGGGGTTTTAAAGGGAAAAACGGGGTTTAGTTAAAAGGGGAAGGGGAAAAGGAAAGGGGGTGGGGAAAAAAAGGGGAAAGGGGGCAAGGGGAAAAAATGGGGGATGGGCCGGGGTGGAAAAGTTTGGAAAAAAAAAGGGGGAAAAAAAGTAGGGGGAAAAGGAAAAAAAAAAAAGGGGAGAAGGGAAAAAGAGGTTTTAAGACAAAATTGGGGGAAAAAAGGGGGAAAAAATAAAAACCCCAAAAAAAAAAAACCCCAAAAAAAAAAAAAAAAAACAAAAAAAATCAAAGCCCCCTTTTTAAACTTTAATTCTTTTACCCTTTTTTTCCCCCTTACCCCCCCCCCCAAAAAAAACCCATTTTTCCCCCCCCCTTTTCCCAAAATTACCTTGGGCCCCCTCCCCCCCCTTGGGTTTGGGCCCGGGAAATGCAAACCGGGGGGGTTTGGGTTCCCCCCGGGGGCCCTCGAAAATTTTCCCCCCCTAAAAGGAAAAAAAAAAACCCCCCTTCCCCCTTTTTGGTCCCCCCCCCGCTTAAAAGGCCCGGGGGGGGGGGGAAACTCCCCCCGGGGCCCCCCCCCCCCACCCCTTCCCGGCCTCCCCCCAAAAAGGGGGTTTCGGGGGGCAAAACAAAAAAAGGAAAAATTTTTTTAAAAAAAAACTTTCCCCGGGGTCCCCCCAGAAACCCCCCCCCCATTAAACTTTTTTTACAGGGAAGGAAAAAAACAAAAAAAACCCCCAAAACAAAAAAAAAAACCAAAAAAAACAAAAAAAAATTTTATGAATTTAAAATTTTGGGTTTTTAATGTAAAAAAAGGGGGGGGGGTTTTTTTTTTGGGGGTTATTTTGGGGGAGGGGGGTTTTACTTTTAAAAAAAGGGGGTTTTTTTTGGGGTTTGGTGGGGTTTTTTTTTGGGTGTGTTTGGGGGGGAAAAAAAAAATTTTTTAAAAATATTAAATTATTTAAATAAAAAATTTTTTAATTTTTTAAAAATTAAAATAAAAATAAAAAATTTTTATATTTTAAATAAAATAAAATAATCAAAAAAAATCCTAAAATAACTAAAAAAAAAAATTTGGTTTCCCAATGTTTTACCAAAAACCCCAAAGTTTTGGGGTATTCCCAATCTTTGATTATTTGGTTTCCATGTAAATAAAAATTTTCCAAATTAAAAAACTTTTTTTAAAATTTTTTTTTGCCAGGTAAATTTAAAAAAATATTTTTTTAAAGTTTTTTAAATTTTTTTTTAAAAAAAAAGTTTTTTGGGAATAATAATTTAAATTTTTGGTGGAATTTCCTTTTTTAATAAAACCCCCGGGGCGTTTTTTTTTTCAAGGTGAAAAAAAAAAGGGGTTGGGTGCGAAAAAAAAGGGAAAGGGGGGGTTTTTTTTTTTTTTTCAAAAAAAAAGGGTTTTTTTCGAAAAAAATTACGGGGGGCCCGTTGGGGGGGTTTCCCCTTTCCCCAATACCCTTTTTTTAAAGAGGTAATTGGGTGGTTGTTTTTTTTCCTTTCTTTTTAAAAAAAGCCAAAACAAATTAAATTGGAAAGGGGGACGGGAAAACTTTTGGGGGTTTTTTTTTCCAACCGGGGGTTTTTCCCGAAAAAAAGTTTTTCCCCCACGAAAGGAAAAGGGGTTAAGCTTGTTTATTAAAAAAAAAAAAAAAAAAAATTGTTTTATTATTTTTCAACTTAAAAAAACCCTTAAAAAAAACAAGGTATTAAAAAATTTTTTTAACAAAAAAAAAAACCAAAAAAAAAAAAACTTTTTCCTATTTGGTATCAACAAATTTTAATTTTTATATAAGCTAATTGGCCTGGGCCACCCCTTTTTTTTCCCCAAAAAAAAAAAAAAAAAAAAACCCTTTAAAAAAAAAAAAAAAATCACCCAATTTAAAGGGTAAAAAAAATAAAAAAAACCAGGAAAAAAAAAAAAAAAAAAAAAAAAAACCCATTACAAATTTTTTTTTTAAAAAAAAAATTTGGGCATCTGGGGGAAAAACCTGGGGAGAAAAAAAGGTATTATTTAAAAAAAATTCAAAAAAAAAAACCCAAAATTTCCCCTTTTTTTATTTCTTGAATTTTTTTTTTCAGGGGGGAAGGTTTTTCCTAGTACTATGGGAGTGATTTATTGTTTAACCGTGTGGGGGTTTAAAAAGAAAAACAGGGAAATTTTTATTTTTAAATTCTTCTTTTTTTTAAAAATGATTTTTTCAATCTTTAAGGTTAAAAACCCTTTTTTTTTTTTGGTTTTTTTTTTTTTTATAACAATTGGAAAAGGGTTTGCCAAAAACAAAAACTTTAAAAATAAAAAATAGTGGTTAAAAATCCCCCTTTTTTTAAAAAATTTTTTTAAAACCCATTTTTCCCAAAATTTTTTGGGAAAAGAAAGGAGGGGGAAAAAAAAAAGGGGTGGTTGGGTTGGGGACATTAAGGGGGAAAAAACCAAAATTGTGGCAAAAGCCAAAGGGAGTTTCTCCCTTTTTTCGGCCAAAACACCATTACGGGGGGAATTTTGAACGCCCCAAAAAAAAATTTTTGGCCTGAGGAAAGGAAAGCCCCCCCTAATCCCCAGCCCGGATTAGGTTTTTTAAACTTTTTTTGGTATTCCACCTTTAACAATATTTTGCGGGTGTACTAACCGGTAAAAAAAACAAAAATATCTGGGTAGGGAGGGGAGGGGCAAAAAACCCAGGAAAAAAGGGAAAAAAAATTTACTTTTTATTTTTTTGGTTATTTTTTCCCAAAAAAAAATTTTTTTTTGGGATTAGGGAAAAAAAAAAAAGTTTTTGTTGGTTTTTTTTGTAACCTGGTAAAAAAAAAAAAAAAAAAAAAAAAAAAAAACACATCAAGCATTTATCAAATTGGAAATTTGGGGCATGGGGGGGGTCTGCTAAGGATCTAATGCTCGCGGGGGGTTCCATGTAAAAATTTTTTTTACCCCTGGGGGTTTAAAAAAAAAAAAAAACCCCAAAAAAGGTCCCTCCCTTTTGGGTTTTTAATTTTTTGGTCTTTGTCTTTTTTTCCCCAAATTCCCCACGAAAAAAACCAAAAATTTAAATAAAAAGCCTTAATAAAAATGGGGGGGGCAAAAAAAAAAATTTTTATATTTTTTTAAACCTCCAAATTTTTTTTCAAAAATTTTCTTTAAAAAGTTTTTTTTTTTGGGTTTTTTTGAAAAAAACCCCCCATTTTTAAAAAAAGGGGGGGAAAAAAATGTTTTAAAAAAAAATTATCAAATTTTTTTTTTTGGAATTTTTTTTAAAATAGATTAGTTTTTTTAAATTGGGTCCCCTTTTAAAAACGGGTGTTTTTCCCCCAAAACTTAAGCAAACCCCTAGTACAGTTGGGAAAAAATTTTATAGGTAAAAAAGATTTTTAAAGAACATACCAGGTTGGTTTTTTTTTTCTTTCATTTTTGGGCCAAAAATGAATTTGTATATAAAAGTATTTCAGAAAAATAAAGGGAGGTTTGAAGGAAAAGTTTTTTTTTTCCATGGGTTTTTTTTTTGGGAAAAAAAAAAAAAAAATTTTTCTCCCCTTTTTGTAAAAAGGAAAGATTTTAAAGAAAAAATATATTGTTTGGGTGTATTCCCACTGGTGCAGATACTTGAAAAAAAACCCCTTTTTAATGCCCTCTTTAAAAATAGAAAAAAAAAAACCCCAACCCCCTTTTTTTCAATCTAATTAGGTAAATTTTAACCTTTTTTTTTTTTTTTTTTTAATAATTGGAAAGTGAAAAAAAAATAGAAAATAATGGTTTTTAAAATTTTTTTTTTTTTCCATTTTTAACCCCAAAAAATTTTTAAAAGCCTGTTTTTTTTAGGTTTTTGGTTATCGCCTTTTAGGAAAAGGGGGGGGGGGGTGTTTTTTTGGTTTTAAAGCTTGGAGGTTCATAATTAAAAAAAAGGGGGGTTAGTGAAAGTGGGGTTTTTTTTTTTACAATGGAAAAAGAAAAAAAAAAAAAGTAAAAAAATCGTACAAACCGGTGTTTTTTATAATCCCCTTTTTCGCTTAATTTTTTTTTTTCCTAAATCCCTGTTCCAACCCCCCCGGCGAGGGGAGGGGGAACCGGTAAAAATTTAAAAATTTGGTTCCATTAAAGGGAAAATGTGTTTTTTGTTTGGGGGGTTTGAAACCGGAATGGGGGGGGAAGGAGGGGAGGGGGTGGGGGGGGGCTTTTTTAGGTTTTTTTTTCCTCTCCCCTTCGAGGGGTTTTTTTTATTAATTGATTATGACAGGTTTCATTAAATTAGTAGGGGGGGGGTCCACTTTTTTTAAAAAACGGGGGGTCCAAATTAATCGACCCTAGGTTACAATTTTTTTTTTCCCAAAACCACGATGAAAAAATTTTTGCCGGGGGGGCCGGTGGGGGAGGGGGGGAACGAGGGGGGGTTGGGAATGTTTTGGGAGGGGGGGGTCCATCAGTAAAACCAAAACCTGGCATTCGGGGCTAATCATATTGATTCGGTTTTCACCCCTCATTAGCTATTAGGGTTGGATCACTCCCGTGGGTGTGTAAACAAGGTCCAATTATCGGGGAATTCCCAGGTACAATTTTTTTAAAACATGATTATTTTTCCCGGGGGGGCGGTGGGTGGGGGGAAAGGGGGGGGGGGGGGTTTGATGATGGAGAAGGGCCCCATCCTGTGGGGGGCCCCCAACCGTGGGGCCATCGGGTTTTTGAATAATGATATCCCTTATTTCCCTTTTAGGAGGGGTGAATTCCACCTTTCGCCTGAAAAAAAAAAACAACCTTTCAGTGGCCAAGGGGCTTGAAAATTTATTTCCTTTTTTAAAGGGGGGATTTTGGGGGGGGGGGTTGTTTTTGCTTTTTTTTTTTTTTCCCTTAACTATTATTGCCTTTTGAAAAAGGGGGGGTAAATGGAGGGGAAATTGTTGGGGGGCTGGGGGGGGCGGGGTTAGGTAGGGGGAAAAAGGGGTCCCACCTGTTCTGGGGTTTAAAAACACCTTTGAATTTTGGTTTAAATTAACCTGGCCCCTGAACTTTTCTATCCTTTTCCCTGCGGGTTGGGTCTTTTCCCTTGCCCGGTTATTTTGTTTATTGGTTTTTTTATGGGGGGGTTTGAATCCCAACTTCGTCTTGGTTAAACAACGGTTTCAATTTTTTTGTCGAGGGTTTTCCAGTTTACAAAGGTCAAAAAACAAATTTAGTGTAATAACATAAATTGGGGCCCTTTAAAGGGAAAAAATTTTTGAAAATTGGCAAAAATTTGTAAAAAAAAATCGAGAAAATGAGGGTAGGGAAAAAAATTTTTTTTTTTTGGGGAAAAAAAACTGCAATTGTCCCCTTGAAGGTTAATTAGAAAAAAAAAATACGAGGAAAAAAAAAAGGGGGGGGGGGGAAAGGGTAGTGGTAAGTTTTTTTTTTGGGTTAGGGAAAATTTTTTTTGGGGGGAAATTTCCCTTTTTAAAAAATTTGGGGTTTAAAAAAAAAAAAAACCAAAAAAATGTCCCAAAAAATTTTCCCCAAAAAATTTTTTTTCAAAAAAAAAAGGTAATTTTTTTTTTTTTTTAAAAAAATATAAAAACCCCAAAATTTTTTACAAAACTTTTAAAGGGAAAAAAGTTTTTTAAAAAAAAAAAATTAAGGGGGGAAATTTTTTTTGGGATTTCCTTTTTTTAGTGGAACTTGGGTTTTTTTTTTAAAAAAAAAAAAAGGTTTAAATTATGTTTCTTAAAAATTAAATTTTTTTTTTTTTTTAAATTAAAGTAATTTTTTTAACTTTTTTTTAAAAAGGGAAAAGCCCTTTTTAATTTTTTAAAGGGGGAAAAATTGAAAAAAAATTAATTTAAAATTTTAAATTTTTAGGAAAAAGGGGTTAATTATTTTTTGGGGAATTTTTGTTTTTAATTTTTTGGGGTTTGGGTTTTAAAACTTTAAATTTTTTAAATTTAATTTTTTTTAAAAAATTTGGGGGTTTTTTAAAAAACGGGGGGGGGTTTTTTTTTCCCGGGGGGAAAAGGGGGGGGTTTTGGGGGGGAAATTTTTTTTTTTCGGGGTTTTGGGAAGGGATGGGAAAAAATTTTAAAAGGGGGGAAACCCCCGGGTAAAAAACCCCCCCCTTTTAAAGGCCTGGGGTTTTTTAATTTAAGTAGGGGTTGGGGTTTTTTTAAAATAAAAATTTTTGGGGTTTAAACCCCTTTTTTTTCAATTTTTTTATGGGAAAAAGGGGGGGGAATTTTTTTTAGGGGGGGTTTGTGGGTGGGCAAAGGGGGGGCTTTTTTGGGGGTTTTTTGGTAGGTTTTTAGGAATTTGGAAAGTGGGGGGGTGGGCAATTAAAAAATTGGGGTGGTTTTTGGTTTTAAGGGGGGGGGAAAAAATTTTTGGGGGGGTTTTTCATGGAAGGGTTTTTTTGGGGGGGTTTTAAAAAAAGGGGAGGGAAGGGGGGTTTTTTTTTAAAAAGGTTTAATTTTTTTTTATAAAAATTTTTTTTAACCATAACCCTTTGGGGTTTTTGGGGTTGGGAAAAAATTCCCTTCTAAGGGGGAGGGAAAAAAACCCCTTTTTGTTTTGGGGGTTTGGGTGAAAATTTGGAAAATTTGGGGGTTTTGGGGTTTTTTTGGTCAAAACTTTCCTTTTTCCCCGGTTTTTATAAATTTTCCTTTTAAAAAAGTAGGGGGGTTTTTTTTTGGGGTTTTTTTGCATTTTAAAAAAGGGGTTTTAAAAATCCCCTCAAAAAAACCCCCAATTAAAAACCAATGTTTTATTTAATGGAAATTTTAAAAAAATTTTTTTTAATTTTTTTTTCCCCCTTTTTTTTTAAAAAATTTAAAAAAAAGGGATTTTGGGTTTTAAAAAAATTAATTTTTTTTTTATTATTTAAAAAACCCTTTTTTTTAAATTTTATTTTCCTTTTTTTATGTTAAATTTAAAATTTTTTTTAAAATTTTCCTTTTTTTTTTTTTTTTTAAATTTTTTTTTTTTTAATAAAGGTTTTTTTCCTTTTTTTATTTTTTTTTTTAATTAAAATTTTTTATTTTTTTTTTTATTATTAAATTTAAAAATTTTTGGGGGGGTTTTTTTGGGGGGGTTTTTTTTAGTTTTTTAAACCCCTTTTTTTTTACATAATTTTTATAAAAAAAAAAATTTAAAAAAAAATTTTTATTTTTTATATTTTAAATAAAAATAAATAAAAAAATATATATTTTTTTATTAAATTAAAAAAATAATTTTTTAAAAATAATATTTATTAAATAAAAATTAAATTATTATATATTTTTAAAATTTAAAATAGGTTAAATTATATTAAATTTTTTTTAAAATTTTATATTTATATGAATTTAATTAATATTTATATTTTTTTATTAATAAATATTAATTTTTTTTAATTTTTTTTTTTTTTTTTTTAATTTTAATATTTAATATATTATTTTTTATAAATTTAAAATAAATATTATTATATAAATTATTAATTAAATTTAAATATTTATAATATAAAATAAAATTTTAATAAATAAAAATTTAAATTATTTAAATAGGGGTTTTTTGGGGGGGTTTTTGGGGGTGTTTTTGTGGTTTTTTTTGGTTTTTTTTTTTTAATTTTTAAATAATTTAAAAAAATTATTTTTTATAATTATATTAATAAATATTATATATAATATATTTAAAATTTTATTTTATATTTAATTAATAATATATAATTTTAAATTTTTTTTTTTTGGGGATTAAAATTTTTAAAAATTTTTTTTTGGGGGAAATTTTGGGGGTTGGGGGTTTTTTGGTGTTGGGGGTGGGGTTAAAAAAATTTTTTTTTTTTTTAAAAAATTTTTAATTTTAAATTAATTAAATAATAATTATAAATTTTAAAAAAAATTTTAAATTTATAATTTAAAAATATTTTTTTATATTAATTTTATTTTTAATTTGGGTGGGGGGGGGGGGGTGTTGGTTTTGGGGTGGGGTGGGGGATTTTTTTTTTTTAAAAAAAAAAAATTTTTTTAAAAAATAATATTTTTATAATTTTAAAAAGGAAAAAAAATAAAAAGTTTTTTTTTTTTTAAGGAAGGCCCGGGTGCCCCGGGGGCCCGGCCCGGGGGGGAAAAAAATTTTTAAAAAAAAAAACCCCAAAAATTTTAGGTTTTTGATTAAAAAAGGGGGGGGCAACCCCAAATTTTTTTTTTTTTAAAAAAACCCCAATAAAAAAAAAAAAAATAAAAAAAAAAAATTTTAGAAAATATTTTTAAAAAACAAAAAAACCCCCAAAAAAATTTCTTTTTTTTTAAAAAAAAAAAAAAAAAAAAAAGGGAAATTAAAACCCCCCCCCCCCAAAAAAAAAAACAAAAAAAACCCAAAGGGGGGGGGAAAAAAAAAAAAAAAAAAACCCCCCCCGGGGGGGGGGGGGGGCCCCCCCCCCCCCCGGGGGGCCCCCCAAAAAAAAAAAAAAAAAAAAAAAAAAAAAAAAAAAAATTTTTTTAAAAATTTTTAAAAAAAATTTTTTTTTTTCCCAAAAAAAGGGGGTTTAAAAAAAAATTTTTTTAAAAAAAAAAAAATTTAAAAAATTTTTTTTTTTTATTATAAAAAAAATAATAATTTTAATTTAATTTTTTTTTTTAAAAAAAAAACCCCCCCCCCCCCCCCCCCAAAGTCCCCAAATTTGGCTTGGGGGCCCCCCAAGCCAGGTTTTAAAAAAAAATAGAGAGAATGATTTAACCTAAGGTAAAACCCCCGACGCCCTTTTTTCCTTGGGAAAAAGGGGAAAAACTGGGAAAAAACCCCTCAAACCAAAAATTACCCAAACAAAAAGCAAAAAAAACAAAAACCAAAATTTAGTATCAATGCTCGGAAAAACGGAGGGGCCGGAAATGAAAAAAACCTTAGTTAAAAGAAGAAAAAAAAATATATATGAAAAATATTTTAATAATAATATAATATATACACATTATAAATTTTATTTATAATAATACATATGTTTTATTAAAATAATTAATTGAAATATAAATATAAATATTTTATTATTATAAAATAATTTATATATTATTATAAATTATTTAATTATACATAATATATGTTTATTAAGAAATTAAATCCTTTTATAAAAAAAAAAATAATTTATAATTATAATATATTTAATATATATTAAATAATTATATATATATTATATATATAATAATATATAAATTTAATAATATATAATAATATTTAAATTAATTTATATATATATAGATTATATAATATAATAATTTTAATTAAATATATTTAAAATATATTTATAAATTATAATAATTCCCAATAAAGTTAAAAAATATAGTATATATTTATATATAGTTTAATATATTTAATATTGATATTGTTATTTTTTATTATTTTATATTATTTTTTATATATAATTCAAAAATATTTATATTAAAACAAATTAATAATAATAATATAATATATTTATATATTATATATATATATTTATATTATATTATTTATATAATATATATATATATATTAAATATAATTATATATATAATATAATATAATAATATATATTAATTTATAAAAAAATTTTATAAAATAATATTATTATATTATAAATATTATAATATATATTATATATAATAATATATTTTATAATATATTATTAAATATATTTATAATATTTATAAAAAATATTACCACACAACAGTGTGTTTTGTTTTTTTTTGGTTTTCCCCCGGTTGTTTGGTTTTTTAATATATATATATATATATTAAATTATATATATATAATATTATATATATATTAATTAATATATTTATAAATATTTTATTTTATATTTATTTTTAATTTTTTTTTTTTTAAATTTTTTAT
>NW_023657396.1:0-28015 GCF_015228065.2 Penaeus monodon | reverse complement strand
ATGTACTAACAAAGTCGAGCTAATTGAACGACTGAAAAAAGGCATGGCAGAGAAACCCAGAAATGAGGTGAAAGGCCCGCCGGTACTTTCGAGACATGGCCGGACTTGTTGCTGCAGTGATTCAGGTTGAGGATGGCTATTCTGGTTAAAAAATATCATGTCTTTATTAACGTACTCCATAAAGTTAGAAAATGATAAGTTCATTCTTTTGGGGATGCATATTCTATTAAAACTGGATAAAAAAACCGCCGGTGACTCAATAATTGTGTCACTACTCTCCCACACACACACGCACACACCACGCACACACACACACACACACACACACACACACACACACAACACACACACACGCACACCGCACACGCACACGCACACGCACACACACACACACAAAACACACACACACACACACAACAAACACACAACACCAAAACCACACACACACACACACACAACGCACACACACACACACACACACACACACACACACACATATATATATATGTATTATGTATATATATACATATATATATATATAAAATATATATATATATATATATATATTCATTCATTTAATACAAATGTGTGTATATATATATACATATACATGTTTATACGTTTATAAATTATATATATATAATATATATATACATAAATATATACACATTCACTTATATCTTCATAAATATGTGTGCATATATACACGTATATATAAATATATGTATATACACATACCACACACAAAACGTATATTCTGTTTATATAAATATATACATGACTGTCGTGTTTGGTCCAGTGGTTAGAGCACTGGGACTCCGACCCTCGTGGTCCCGATCAATTCCTCGCCGAGGCAGATGTAAAAATGCCTGCGTTCTGACTGTTTGCTCGAGCCCGAGAAAACGATATATCCCCTTTGAAAAGTCAAACGCAGGTGTTGTAAGGGAAGTCGCGCGTGGCACAAACCGCGGTTGATTAGGAAGGGCATCCCATCAGGCAAGGGTGGCACTGCCATATAATCTCTCAGTAACGAATTGAGAGAGGCCTATGTCCTGCAGTGAAATGAATAGCTGTTAGAAAAAAAAAAAAAAAAAAAAAAAAAAAATAATATAAAATATATATATATTATATATATTAATATATATATATATATATATATGTATGTATGTATGTATGCATATGTATATACACATGATATTATTTTTATATAAATACACAATATAAGTGTGTGTGGGGTGTGTGTTGTGTCTGGCAGTTATAGAAGTCAACGGTATATATAATTCTCTTCGATTATTCTGAATGCCTTTTATCTTCTGCTAAAATCTGACCTTAATTTCGCTAGTGTTATTCCGTAAGTCGTGGCGTTTCTCTGAGGTTTCGCATTCAAACAGTAGTGAGAAAATACAGGTTTGCTTGTTTTATCGCGAGCAACTACTAGCTGAGTGGTTCCCAGAGGGGGGGAAAAAAACAAGCCTGAAAACTTACTCCCAATAATGGGCTGTGTGTATCTGATATCTTGAAGAATCTTGTTCATTGTGAATAAATAGTAATTTAATCTCGCTCTCACTTTTATCTGACACGTATGCTGTTTATATTGTATTTGTCAGTGCGTGTCAAAACTTTAATGCATAATCTTAATTTATTTGCGATACGAATACTTATTTCCGGGTGTGTGAAAAGTCATCAAACCGCTTGTTTGTTCACCGAAAAAACCTAAGTGGTTTGAAGAAAGAGGATCCATCTAGAAGAAAAAACAAGAAATCTTATATTTGATACTCTTAATGATAAGATTCAATAAATCAATCATTTCGCAGCAAATCCTAATACATGCTAAACAAAAGAGAAAATAGTCCGAGGTCTATAACGTCATAATGACTAAGTAGGTGAAATCCGAGGTGAAAACGAGGCTGCCAAGCTGACAAGCTTTCTTTTTTTCAAGATGGACGCAGGGTCCGTCTTGAATTATAAATCGAGGCCGCAACACTGGGATGAGGGAAGCAATTTCTCTCCAGTGAAGGAACCATCTCCCGCTCGAGGTATACAGATGGAAATGAGTGGGAGGAGGCGGGACAAACTGAATGGCCGCCTCGTTACAGTTGCCCCGCACCCAAGGCAGCTAAAAACTCGTATAAAGACCTGCACCTCCGCTAACAGCGAAGAATACGACGGGATTCGTACAGAACGTTATCAAAGAGAGGTGAACAAAACTACTCGCAACGTCGCCTTCAGGCGCCCAGCAGTATGTGCAGAGCGCCGGGGAAGCTCAATTTATGGATGAGAGATATATAATTATCCTTCTTCAGTTTGTTCGTAGAGTGGAGTTAGATTTCGCATTAAAAAATATATGTTTATTACGTGATTAGTGCCCTACACGTCAATTTTATATTCTGATTATCCTGATTAACGTTTTTCTTTTTACAGATAAACGATTGTAAAAATATCTTCAAAGTTATAAAGCATCCTTCAAGTTATTCGATTTACTGAATCTCTGAAAGAAAAACAGAAAAAATATATGTACATTAATTATTTATGAATATGAATATTACATTCTCTCTCGCTCTCTCCTCTCTCTCTCTCTCTCTCTCTCTCTCTCTCTCTTACTCTCTCTCTCTCTTCTCTCTCTCTTACATGTAAATTTTGCGCTAGAAAGAAGTATTAAATCATAAAAACAATGACTATAAACAAAAATGTTTAACAACTTCAATTCCTCAGCACAGACTCACATGGAACCAACCAGTTTTGCGTTCAGTCCTCTAAAATTCAACAACAGGCCAATTTCTGTTTATGAATCATTGTTTGGATCAGACGAAAGAAACAATTTATCATTCAAAAAACATATGAAGATAATATTTTTATGAAAACCAGATATTTAACAAAAAACAAAGTATGCAGTTTTTTCTACACCTATGGCATATGCTGAAAAGATGGGCATTGGCAAAACAATGGAAATAAAGAACGACAAAAGTTATAGCACGAGATTAACTGCCCATTTCATCAGAATTGTACAAGTTTTTTCAAGATATTGGATTCGTACAACAAAATGCAATTGGAGTAAGTTCTTAGACTTTTGAGATGATCTTCACTGGAAAACCAGCTAGTAGTCCTCGAGTTGAAAACAAGCAAACGGTATTTTCCACTGATCTCAAAAAAAAGACTGATCGAGCAACTAATATCTTAGAGCTCAGATTGAAGTCAAAAATTGGGTCGGCGCCATATTTGGATGTTACCCAAATGAACCGTGAGATAACGCTAATATGGCGACCGGGGTACACAGTGCTGGCATTTGGGTGCAGCAAGCGTAGAAAAATATGGAAAATGGACGAAAATTTGCGAAGTGATAGTGAAAGTGAGTGGACGACGGGACGCAATCGATGATAAAGCGGAATTTTCCAAGATTTTCACGGTAAAGTTCTATCTATTATTGTCTAAATCGCCGAGCTTATCATGGACCGACGACTATTTCTTTGCTTGGAAGTCTCATGATGAGTTACATTTCAATATATATGCAGCTTCAAATAGCAGTTTTTAAAGGCGATAAAGAATGTATTTTGGCTACGGCTATGGTCAGAAGACAACATTTTTGACGAAAAGTGCGGGGTCTCCTATGACTAAGCAAAGTTACCTAAAAACATTACCTTTTATAAATAATATAAAATCACTTGAAAATAGCCTTAAAAACTTTTCTAAATCACAATCCAAACTGCAATAAAGAAATGCTGTCCATTGCTGAAATAAATGAATTAAAAAGAAAACACGCTACAAATTACGAATCTCTTTATGTTTATAAAACTCAAACGATCAGACGCAAAATGCAAATATAGTCTAAACACCAGTCGGAGAAAATTAGAAATATCAAGGAACAACAAATCAGCAGACAAAGAGAAAAATAACAGAGGCATTAAAAGTTGATGTCTTAGTCTAGCATTATAATCTATCAAGATATTGTTATAATTTATAATTATACTATAATATAATTTATAATTTCATAATTTAATAATGTATTATAATTAAATTATCATAATATAATTGATAATCTAATAATTATCTATAATATAATTCATCATAATTAAATTATAAATTTATCGCTAAATTTATCAAGCTACTGTCCAGAGCTGCAGTGATTTCCGCCGCTTGCGTATGTTTGGGTACATCCAATATGGCCGCCACGATTTCAAGCTGGCTTCGTTTTCAAAACAATAGATGCCGATCCAGTCTTTTTTGAAGGATCAGTGGTATTTCCTCACTAGGCTGTCCGAATGTGGATGCGACTCCTCAGGGAAACGCCACGGACTTATGGAATACTAATAGCGTAACTATGAGAATTAGCATTAGAGACGCAAAATTATACCTAATGTTTCGGTCCTTCGTTACAAAGCATTGATTAGTATTTCCACAAACACCAACACACACACACACACACACACACACACACACACACACACACACACACACACACACACACACACACACAACCACACACACACAAACACAATGCACACACACACACACACACAAACACACACAAAACACACACACACCACAACCACACACAATGAAAAACAATTATAATATTTCATTATAACCATACTGGCGGTTTGCGCCCAAATTATGTATCTATAATGAAAGAATATATATCATGTTTTGTTCATATAATCAGTTGTCTGGTGGCGAAAAAATAAATGTTCGATTAACGGCTACTAAATGTTGTACCACGGCCCACGAGGAACACATTTACAAAAGTAACAGGATTTTTGGAAAGATTTGTATATGATTTAGCTGCCATACATAGACCTTTAAAGATTGAAATGTGCAGTTATAATTGAAAATTGTAGTTTTGAAGAAGGGAACAGACTGCCTCACCTCTGTGCATTTCGATAAAACAAACAATTCCAGGAAATCTGTTTAAAAACAATATCCCACAACAGTTAGTAATAATCATACTACATGTTTTGTTATCACTTGTGTGCGAAACGAACGATGAAATGGTTTATGTTGTTTACAAAAACAGTACTAATACATCTTGTAGGTCATTATGTCTACAAGTCACACTCCTATTACAATCAGCCTAGGGTTTTCAACCTCATTCATATAAAAATACTATTACTTATGGTTACTCGATGTTGCAGAGCACAAAAGTGGCGCCAGCAAGGGTACCACATATGACTCCGAAACTGTCATATCAATTAATTCATTTATACTGATAGCCAATAACCAAAATGTCGAAATATGTTGATAATCAAACAAAGCAGTAGTTCATTATAATGAAACGCGCTATAATAGTAAAACGCGTAATGATAAACGAGGAAATAAGGCATTTAAAGGGACTAGATAGCACCACTTCCAGATACTTCGCTTGTTCAACCCAAAAGAAATTGTCTTTCCCGTAGAGTCAACCTAATGCCTGGTATGGAATGCTTTAACACTAGTGAAAAGAGTGATTTTTTTTTTTTTTTTTTTTTTTTTTTGCTTTTAATTGCTAGGTTATTATAAACAAGGTGTTAAAACATACAAATAGCTGAGTTTTCTAACTACACCTTGTTATCTCGACACCATTGTCTAAAACCGATGAAGACATTTAGCTCCGCCTCTTTTTTTCACTCCTGTGCAATGTATTATGGAAAAATGTTTTGTCAGTAGATTTCTTTTGAACATGGTTCTAACAATAGATAAAAGATATTCAGAAAACAAATTGAGAAAGAAAGAAGGAAAATAGAATCCTTTGGGCAACAGTGAGGCGAAGAATAAGACTAATAAAATTGCATACGAATAATGACGAGTAGTAATTATAAAGTAGTACTTAACCAAGCAAATCGCGTATCCAGAATTCAGAAAATAAGACGTTGAAAAGACAGACAATCAAACATAAGCGAACAAACCAAAGGAGAGAGAGAGAGGAAAGAGAGGGAGAGAGAAGAGACGAGACGAGTGATGAGAACTAATAAATAAACAGGACCAAAACCACCGCCCACAAAGCGGGGATGTTGAAGTATTCGTTTACCTCGAGGTCAACACACCTTACCCCCCCCCCCCACCACGAAAGAAAAGATAAAACTACACAAAAAACAAAACTCGATGGCAGGAAAATTCTCTGGACTCAACTTCTGTAAGACTTAGAATACATGATAATCACACTCATTCAAAACCGTACCCATTAAAACCATTCTAACAAAATCAGAGGAGAGGCCAAGGAAAAAAAAAAGGCGGGCAATGGTGGAACTTCCTCTCTTCTAAAAACGTATTCAGATTTTCCGAACTGCAACGCCGTAGCTCCTCGGAATTCCTCCGGGTCCCGTCGTCTGAAACTTTGCTGATTCGGCCTCCTCTCCCCGGCGACGTGTCCGGAATGCGCCGGCGGCGCAGGTATGGACGCGGTGGAGCTTGGGTTCATCATTAACGCTTATTGTTAGTTTGGTATTATTGAAATTTATTACTTGAATTCGCCGTTATTGTTATTTTTGCAAATACCATGCTTTTATTATTATTGTTATTATTATTATCATTGTTATTATTATATATTATATTCTATTATATTTATTATTATGTTATTATGATTATTACTATTTATTATTATTATTACTATTATATCATTATCAATATTATTATCATTATTATTGTATATAATATATAAAAGGGAAAAAGATTAGGCTATATATATATATATATATATATATGCATATATATTTATATATATAATATATATTGTATATTATATATATATATATATATATATATATTATATTGGTTAGAAAATGCACAAGCACAAATAGTGTGCTGCATTGTGGGTTTTTCTAACAAGTCTGAAACACGGTGGGGTGTTTCTCCATTCATAATATATGTATGTATATATATTATATATATATATATTAATATATCGATATATATATATATATATCTATATATTATATATATAAGGCCGCGGTGGTCGAGTGGTTAGAAGCGTCGGACTCAAGGACTGGCACGACGCAATCGAGTTCGAGTCACCGGCCGGAGCGTTGTTCCCTTGGGCAATGGAACTTCACCTCGATTGACTACCTAGCCACTGCGGTGGCCAGCAAGCCCAAGTCAGTGCTGTAGTCTCAAGCCCGGATAGGCATAAATAGAAGAAGGATTACCTAAAGGTAACACCGGCACTCTCCGTGGAAAAGGAACTGGGGACCTACCAGTACTCACTCCAAGAGCATCACAACATGAAAAAATACTAAGTATCATCTGTGACCACGGAGGCTCAGACATGAACCTACCGTTAAAAGAAGAGATAATCTATGTATGTATGATCCTATATACCGTATCTAGGTTTGACTTACCCACTATACCATATCCCTGCAAATCCGCACACTATTGCGCGCATGATTACAATTATTACCTAAACCAAACTTACTCTCATGGGAGGATCGGGGGTCAGGTATAGACCAGTCAGCTCCATGATGTCAACATGGCGCCAAGGTCGTCTAACACCGCATCGGTGAGGGCACAATAATGAAGAATATCTACATCCATACATATATATATATAAGATAATATATATTATATATCTATATATATATATATGTATATATATATATATATATATATATATATTATAATATATAATATATATATATCATCCAATAACGGTATGACTCATGTTTGAGCAGCCGTGGATCCTCTCCATCATCCTTCGGCCCACTAATCGATCTTCGCTTTTCTTTCCACCTTGTACCACGACAGCCCGCAAATATCTTTGATAATTGTCGCGTAGTCTTGTCTGCGAGTTTGCCTCTTCCTCTGTTTCTATCACCCATCCCTGTCACGGCAAGTCTTCTCAATCATCTTTTACTTCTCATTACATGTAATATGATATAAAAAAAAGGATGTATCATAAAAATAATTGCATGGCGATCTTGGTTGCAATATCGACTGTGGCTTGGTCCTTTGGTGCCTACTCGACGGCTGGCTTGGTCCATTTGGGTGCCTCTCGACGGCTGGCTTGGTCCCTTTGGGTGCCTCCTCGACGAGCTGGCTTGGTCCCCTGGGTGTCTTCTTACGGCTGGACTCGGTCACCTTGGGCGCTCCTTGACGGGTGGCTCGGTCACCTGGTTGCTTACACGACCCGGTTTTTTTTTGGGCCTTGGAAGCTGAGACCTGGTGTATAACAGTTCGGTGGTGTAACTGTCACCATTGTGGTATAGGTTTGACCGTTTGTCATTCAAAACATTTGTTTGTCTTCCTTCTTTGTCGCTTTGGATAGCTGCCCACTGTCCAAATATCTATTAAAAAAAACAAATAACAGGATAAAAATCCTATTTCAAATGTTCATGTCTGTGGACTCGTCTCCTCACTGACAGTCTAACGCTATGGTTCACTCTAGGTAAATATATGGGTAAAAAACTCGCTTATATATTATATATATATTATATTATATATAAATATATATTTATATATATATATATATATAACATATAATATAACACATATATACCTACATGTGTACCATATATACATATGGTATATATTCCTTAAAGAAATAGATATATATACATACATATATATAATGTATATATTATATATGGCACGTGTATATATATATATATATATATATATATATATATATATATATAAATATATATATATATATACCTATACTATATATGTAGGCATGTATGATGTTATGGCCTATATATATATACATATATATATATTATATATTATAGATATATATATTATATATCTATATAGTATGTGGTCGGTTGTGTGTGTGTGTGGTTGTGTGTTGGTGTAGTGTGTGTGTGTGTGTGGGGGGTGTGGTGGGTGTGTGGTTGTGTGTGGGTGTAGGTTTTTTTGTTTGTGTTGTGTGTGTGTATGTGTGTGCGTGGTGTCTGTGTGTGTTGTTTTGTGTTGCGTTTCTGTGTGTGTCTGTGTGTTTGTGTCTGTGTATGTGTGTGTGTATATATATTATATATATTATATATATATATATATATAAATATATATATATACACACAATATATGCTAAGTGCGGTGTTATGGTCTATGGGTATACGCGTGATGCCTGTGGTGGCGGTTGACGCTGCATGAGAGGGCATATGTCTAGGACCCCAGAGCTCCGTGGCCTCCCTCGTCGCCGCTCTATTTGGTGAGCACTCATGTGCATTGCTGATGATACAGCTTTTCCCTTGTTATACAGCGCACGGGAAAGATAAATCATTAATATGTGAACATTGTAGAGTTGGATGTGACTAAACATTCAGTCCAGTACAGTGCGCATTACAAAATTTCGCTATGCGCATAACACGACGAGAATGATAATTTTGTAAGCGTAACCTTAGGGATTTTCGGTACAAAAAGATTTGTACTTACAGACAATATAATATGAAATATACTTATACTTATAGATAAATATGAAACGAAATATGATTAACTTATAGACAGCATAATATGAATTAGACAATATAATATGAAATAAACGTAATGTATGACATAACTTATACTTACAGAAAATATAATATGAAATGTACTGTAATAGGAAATAACATATACCTATAAGACATATGAATAAGGAAATATTATAAATGAAATATAATTAACTTACCGAGACAATATAATCAGAAATACGTTAATTACATACAATATAACCAAAATATTTTTTTATACTTGTACATGAAATTATACTTTACACTTATAATGTGAAAATATACTTATACTTCTATAGGAAATATACTCTATACTTTATAATTACTTATTACTTATGCTATGAAATATACTTAACGTAGACTACAACAGAAAAATAAGAAGAATTTCGATAGAAAGAAATAAAAAGAAATGTAATTAGCAGACAAAGCGGCCCCGAAAAAGAATCACTAATGGAATTCAAGGTAATTATGAATCTATTTCTTGCATCTAATTTTCTTTGTTCTTTTTTATTCTTTAAAACATATTTCCCCATTTTTTGTACACTATGATCATGACATTACTATCATTTTAGTAATTGTTATTATTCTATTATTAGAATATGTAAGAATATCATATCATTATTATCATTATTATTACTCTTATCATCATCATCATATCAGTATCATCACATCATCGTCTATGTTATTACTATTAGTATCATTTTTATAAATTAATTTCATTATCCTTATTATCATTATTATTATTCATTATTATATTATTAATTATTTATTTATTATTATTATTATTATTATTATTATTATTATTATCATTATTATTATTATTAGTATATACTAACTACTACTATACTATTATTATTACTAATATCACAGTTACCTTATCCTTATTTATCATTCATTATAATCCTCATTACAATTGTTACCATCATCAAATCATAAGTACAATCATAAGAGGATCACCATTATCATTTGCTTCTATCTCCTAATCATGACAGTAATAATTCACATCATAGTCATCGCTGCAGTTACTGAAATAAAAAAACTAATGATCTTCATTCGCATGACCTTTATACTGATGCTATACCACAGAACCATGTGCTGTATCCATTTCTATAATGCTAAGGATTATTTAAATTATAATATGGATTCTAAATAATTGTGATAATAACAACAACAACAATAACAGAATACTAATGAAAATAATAAACAATAAAAAAGGATAACAATAGCAATAACAATAATAATGATAATGCGATTCTAACGATATTCTAAGGCTTAATGTTATAAGGATTCTGTTCTAATTTTTGATCATTCCGAGCGCATGTTTACAAAAAAAGATCGATTTGCGTATTGTTTGTATACTCCTTTGCTCTAAGCCCTCGGAAGATTACTGTTTTTCTTTGTGTTTTCGTAATTTGATGCAATTTCTGTATGGAAAGTATTGTCGTTGGTCTTGTTGTGTGTTGTTTGTTTGTTTTATAGGTCAGAAATTTATCTATTATGGCAATTTGCGAATGGAATATGTTTAACATAACATTGTTTTGTTTTTAGATAAATGACATTTGCCAACCTGTCTTTATAGATAATTATCACATAAGTTTTATACCTAGCAAATTGTTATCATCAACTATTATCATCATAGCTTATCAATTACCAAGTCATTATTAATTTCACTAATCTCACAGACTGACTCATTTCAATACTCTTTTTTTCCAAGTTCTACAGAACAGTTGTAGCACAAAGAAAACTTTCTGATCATTCACATCATCACTTTCCTCATTATGCGGCAAGATAACGATGGAAGCATAAATCAGCATGGAGTAGAAGCATAAATCAGCCATCGAGGCGCCTTGCTGGTAATAACAGAGAATGGAAATTCTACACAGCAATTTAGGCAGCGGCTTCATCGTTATTA
This sequence comes from Penaeus monodon, assembly GCF_015228065.2. Lineage (NCBI taxonomy): Eukaryota > Metazoa > Arthropoda > Malacostraca > Decapoda > Penaeidae > Penaeus > Penaeus monodon. Next base: position 16,714 of record NW_023657396.1, on the reverse strand, counting down.
AGACCGTTTGTCTCAATCAAGCAGCGCAGGGACACGTAACAAGGAGAAGTACTCTTTTTGCAAATCCAAGTCGTTTGTATTCTGTGGGTGTCGCCTCCTGAGCGCGTCGCGTCCATCTCGACTTCGCTCTCGTGCGTTGCTGCCCAGGAGCTGCCCTCGGAGAGTGGGTGGGAGAATTTCGTCATTAGTCTCTCTCTCTTTCTCTTTTTTATACATAGATTTTGTCTTTCCTGCTTTCTCTCTTCGCCCTTTCTCCCTTTCTCCTTTATCCTTTCTCCCTTTCTCCCTTTCCCCAATTTCTCTTTCTCTTTCTCCTTCTCTTTCTCTGTCTCTTTCTTCCTCTCTCTCTCTCTCTCTTCTCTCTTCTCTCCTCTCTCTCTCTTCTCTCTTTACTCTATATCTCGCTCTTTCTTCTTCTCTTTTTGTTTTTGCATTCCCCTGTTTTCCATATTGGCTTTATACATTTCTTATAATTCTCAGCTGATTATATGCATCAGTTACATATAATCCTGCTAACTCAAAACCATTATTACTCATGATTAATATGTCTCAAATATATATATATATCTCAGGATAAGGAATTAAAAAAAATTGTACCCTTGCTAATTAAGCGCGAAATTTGAACGTAAATATGCTTCTGAAAAAATAAAAGCTCTTGCCCCTTGTTTTGTCAGTGGTGATTCTCGGGAATCCACAACGAAGAATCTTTGATTTGCTTACACGATGATAAATTATAAAAGATATAAATTAGATTAACTTCTGCTACGGAGAAATGAACCACTGTCTGCAATTTTGAATAACGTTTTTCTCGAGAATTTAAATTCATACATAATTGAAAGACATTGTTCATGTTTCTTCTACTAGTCGAATCTTCTTAAAAATAAAAGTGGTTTGTTTGTTTATTTATCGTTCGTTTGTAACAGACTTATCATATCTAAATTTACTTTAGCAGCATCTCTTCAAAAAATAAATTTTTGCATCTTAAAATTCTTACCCTGAAAATATTCTCGGGGCACTGCTGGATGTGGTTAATTCTGAATCACGTTGCTTAATGATATCAGAAAAAATCAAATCGTGTATTCTTTAAATCCTAAAACAAAGAACAGATTTGTTTTTTTCAACAAGCACCATAGGAATCACACCACACTGGAGGCATCACTTCACAACCACCATGGTTAAGGCCGCACAAGCAAGACCGTGACGCCCTCCCCCCCCCCTCCCGCCCCCGCCCGCCACAACAGAGCGTGGCGGCGCCTGGCACTGCGCGATTACCCTGTGACGCCCGCGGTGCCAAAGCTGGCCGGCGCGGGCCAGTCCCTCGCGCTAGTTCTCACCTTCTTGCAAAACGCTTTCGAAGCCCATTGTGGCGGTAATTGTGCGTCTCGGTGTTATTGACGTAATTTTTTTTTTCTTGTTCTCAGTCTTATATTATACTTATATAAGTTATGCTTAGACATATGCTTATACTGATACTTATACTATGTGCTTATACTTATGCTTATACTGATGCTAAAACCTTATACCTTATCTTACACTTATGCTATAGATACTTTGCTACACTTGATAACTTAATCTATAACCCTCTACGTAAATTATACTTGGATATGCTTATACTTATGCTGATGCTGTATACTTATCTCATATTATATTATGCTTATAAGTATGCTATCCTTATATTATACTTCGATAAGGATAAGCCTAAGTATTATAAATTTTTGCTCATACTTACGCTTAGACGTGTATTTATTCTTATTGTCAATATATTTTCTTTTTCTCTTGTTTTCATTTGAGTTCCTGTTCGTATCTCATTAAAAAAATAAAAAATAAAAACATTCTTAAAACAATTTTGATAGCAAAGGTGCGTGACTACCGCCAAGTTAGCTAAAAATACATTTGAACAAAACCATTTTGATGTATGATTTATGTAGACGATGCTATTACTGCTGTGGCTGTCGGTTCCACGCACGAGATTAAGCATCTGAAGTTAATAGAAAATATAGAAACTGTGTTTTGTATCGTGGCAACAAACAGAATAGGAAAATGTGTTTTTTCCACTAGTAGTTTAGTGCACAAGTCGAGAGAGATAACGCAACAGCAGTTCGGTTTGGACTGCCACGAACAGAAGATAAGAGGTGGAGAGAGATCAGGACCATTGTCATTAACTCTTTCTCTCTTTCTCTTTCTCTTTTGTTACTGTCTTCTCTTCTCTTTCTTTTTTTTTCTCTCTTTCTTCTCTCTTTCTCTTGGTCTTTTTTCATCCTTCTCTTTTTCTCTCTCTACGTTCTCTTGGTCTTTTCTTTCTTCTCTTTTTCTCCCTCTCTCGTCTCTTTCTTTCTCTTTTCTCTCTTTTTCTTCCTCTTCTCTCTTGCTTCTTACTGTTTCTTTTATCTTTTTTTTTCTTTGTTTCTTCTATCTTTCTCTTTCTCTTTCTCTCTCTCTTTCTATCTTATTTCTCTTTTTCTAATTTTTTTCTCTTTCTCTTTCTCTCTTTCTCTTTCTTGGTAGTAACAGAAAATGAATAAGAAAATAAGATTAGAATGAGAATAAATACATGATGTGGTTACTCAGGCACAAGTATAAACATAAGTACAAACCATAAGTATTCGTTTAGTATTCGATCGCCACCTACAGGCGTTTCTTAAGGGGTCGAGAGCTTCTCGCGTTGGAGTCGTTAAAAACATCGGTTTCATATTAAATGCCTTACGAGTCAGCAGCCCACATTACCCTGCGCGGAGACACTGAATATGGATGGTTTTGACGATGATGTTAACAGGCTTTGGGACAGCACTACAGTCCGGGTGTAATGGGGGAATAATGGTTATAGAAGAACAGGCAGAGAAAAGACTATCTGTCTATCTCTCAGTCTTTCTATCTCTTCGTTCTCTTTCTCTCTCTCCCTTTCGTCTATAATAAATATGTGGGTGTGTTGTGTGCGTGGTGTGTGTTATGGTGTGTGTGTGTGTGTGTGTGTGTGTGGTGTGGTGGTGTGTGTGTTGTGTGTGGTGTGTGTGTGTCGTGGCTGTGTGTGTGTATATATATGTGTGTGTGTGTGTGGTGTGTGTGTGTTGTGTGTGTGTGGTGTGTGGGTCTGGTGTGGATACGAAAGTGTTAAGAAGCAGCATAGAAACACTTTCCAAAATTGTTTTGGTGTCTCCCAGCTCCATGTGCTAACTGATGACTTCAAAGAGCTACAGAAATCTTTCAAAAACGAACAAATCTGACATTTAACCTGCAAAGTGACTGTAAACCAAAAAAGCAAATTATTTTAAAATGAGTTTCAGTGTGGAAACAAGAAGCCAAAGAAACGTGAAGAACAGTAAAAAACCTTAAAACCAAAACAAAATCTCACCCAGAGAATTGCCTAAAATCCCCTAAGTAGTCTAGAACATGTAAATGACTACTCGCAGCGTCGGTATCTCTCTAGGAACAAACAGCGGCTCCACGGCTCCGCGAAAGCAACTAGGAAAGGACTCTCAACAAAGCTTTGCAGACCACAGCCATGGGGAGTAGAAACTACAGCCTAACGATAAAACACGCGAAATTAGCCCGTGAATAGCCATTCGCTTTTCGATTCAGCAAAGAAAGTTTTAGCGGGCAATTGACACTATCTAAAAAGCCGTCATGAACAATCTATAGTTACAAGTGCCTCACATCACTTTGGAACGTGGCATCAAAACAGCTGTTCCAATCAGTAGGCAAATCAAATGATTAACTGTCGTCCCTGTCACTCTGGGAAACCTTCCGAGAATTCAGCCACCGCCAACATAGGTTTAGAATTAAAAACTATCCACCGAAACAACACCATCAATATAACAAAATCTTGATTCAACAGACAAAAAACAAATAAATCTATTCAATATTGAGTGAGCTACCAAAAGTCTTTATCAGTGTCACCTAATAAAGTGAAAAACGTGGAATTGACAAATAAATGAAAAGAAATACGCACAGACAAGACACTGATATGCAACAATGTCCTTGAATAAATCTCATAAGCGAAACGATCACCAAAATCCCCAGAACATTGAGATTGAAAATTTGGGGCTGTCATATCACACCAAGCTTTTTCGATTAAAAACCTAGTTTTTTACATATATGTGGCCTTAAGAACACAGTGACGGAACAATAGGCTAATAACAGACAGGTGATCTCTGAACAACGTCAAAGTATTAAAAAGTTCAAAGTATAAAAAATATCTCCACCTGGAGTACTTTCAGAAGAAATGAAGTGAGCAACATTTAACCCAATTATTTAAGGAGGTGAAGTATTTTATAACTTCTGAGCCATGATCTCATATCGATTGTTCATTCTGTAAAAAGAACCATAGAAACTCATGACGTTAGAATTTGACTCTTTATCCTCTATTATATATCACTTTCTTCCTCTTTCTCTCTCTCTCTCTCTCTCTCTCTCTCTCTCTCTGCTCTCTTCTCTCTCCTCTCTCTCCTCTTCTCGCTCTCTCTCTCTCTCTCGCTCTCTCTCTCTCTGAGTTTACTCTCAAGGAGACTCCATTTAAATCCACGAGGCTTTTCCGGACTTCCCAAATCCTTCCTTCTTTCACGCGGTCGGGATGGGCGAGAGGGGCCTGTCCCTCGGGACCCAGGAGAGCGCGACGGGGAAGGGAGGAAAAAAGGACGGGGGAGAGGGGAGGGGCGGGGCATGAGGATGCGACGGAAGTACACGGAGGGTATGGGGGAAGAAGGGGGGGGGGGAGGGGGGCGGAGGGGCTCAGGCACGGGCGGGGTGGCGCGGTGGAGGAAATAGACGAGGAGGTAGAGGCAGAACAGAGAAGAGATACAGGACAGATGAGCGAAGAGAGAGCTGATAGAAGAGAGAGAGTAGAGAGGAGAGAGAAGAGAGAGAGAGTGAGATTGATACAGAGAAACAGAGAGAGAGCTATATCTGTGGGGGTGGGGGGGGGGGGGCGGCAGATGATGTATAGAGCAGGGAGAGAGGGAGGGAGAGTGGATATATCATAGTATACATATGGATTTATATGGATATAGATACATATCTAGAGAGCTAGATAGAGTAGTAGATAGAAGATAGAGTAAATAGATAGATGAGGACAAAGATAAAGGATATATATATAGATATAGTAGACTATATATATTATAGATATATATATATAGACGAGATATAAAGATAAGCTCTTAATTGATTCAATCATAAAGACACAACATGCGTGTAGGGGAATATAGATGATTAGATAGATAGATATGCACTGTAGTTCGTACACTATAGGAAAAATGTGTATATCTGACATATATATGTACGTAGATAGAAAGAGGCAGAGATAGATAGGTATGATATAGAGATTATAAGATATATATTAGATCAGAATATATATATATATATATATATATATAGGATTGCATATATAGAGTACATATAGATATAGATATATATATATATATATAATCTAGAAGATAGATAAGTATTATCTACACCCTATATATATTATAATATATTAGATATATATATATAACATATTATATATTCAAATAATATGATATATTCAAAACATATACATATGTGTGTGTGGGTGTGTGTGCGTGTGTGGTGTGTCGTGTGTGTGTGTCTGTGTGTGTGCCACATAGCATTTATTTTAGTGTTATATATATCTATTTGGACAAACACCCATACATACACGTACACATTGCATCAATACGTGGTGTGTGTATGTGGTTTATATATAATTATCATATATATATATAATTATAGATATATATATATATATATAGTGTGGTACGTGTGTTGTGTGTGTTGTGTGTGGGTGTGTGTGTGTGCGTGCTCTGTGTGTGTGTGATTATGCATAGATATATAATATATGATAATTACGATATAGATATGAGATATATATATAATATATACTATATATACATATATATGTATATAGAGCCATTATACGTATACAGATATACACATAAAACTAAACATTTGCTGGTATAGATATATATATAGATAGATATAGATATAATATATATAGAGAGATATATTATTATTCTATATAGATATATATAGTATATATATACTATATATCATCCTATGTGTATTATATGTATATACAGTATATGTATCTGCAAACATATACATATACTATACATAAATAGTTATACATTCACGTATTTATGAGACATATGTGTGTTGCCTGTGTGTGTATATATAAGATTATATAATATATATATATATTATTTATAGTATATTATATAGATATCAGAGTATATTATAGATATATTATATAGACATTATATATATATGGGTATATATATATATATATATATATTACATATAATATATAGATACATATATATATTTATGTATATATATATACATTATATAACTATATTATATATAGTAAATATAATATATGATATTATAGATATGTATATATGCATGTATGCGTGTGTGTGTGTGTGTGTGGCGTGTGTAGTGTGTGTGTGTGATGCAGTATATATATATATTATATATATATATATATCTAATATATATTATAGATATATATGATATATATATAATATGATAGAGATAGATATAGACAGATATATGTATATAGATACATAATATACATAGATAACATAACAAATATTGGTAGATATATATAGAGATAGTATAGAATATATATAGATAGATATATAGATATTATAGAGATATATAATATATATTATATTTATATATATATATATATATATATATATATAATATTTATAATATATAGATAGATACCTATATATATATATAATATATATATATTATATGATTGCATACATTATACTATATATCCAGTCATTTCCGTATTTAGCATACACATGAGTGCATTGTAATATATAGTTGTGTGTGTATAAGTATATTATATAGATTATTATATATATAATATATATATATAGATATATAGTATATAGATATATATCTATATAGATATATATAGATACACAACACATATAATACACATGCACTAATGTGTATGCATTAAAATACGGAAATGAGATGGAATAGACGTATATGTATGCATATACATATTAATAAAATATATAATAATATATATTATATATATATATATATATATATATATATATATATATATATATATATATATATACATACATAACAGATATAGATGCATATAGATGCATCTAGATTGGCGCCCCCATATCTATAATATAGATATTATATAGATATATATAGTATATATATATATATAAGATATCTATAGATTTATATATATATAAATAATATATATATATATAGATTATATATATTTATATATATATATATCATATTTTTTATAATTTTTAAATATATATACTATAATTATATATATATATATATACAAAATCTTTGGTTTATGTGTTATATAGTATATATATGATATTATACCTACATAGTATATATATATATATAGATATATATATATATACATATGATACTATAGCTATGATATATATATAATATATATAAAATATATATATATAGGAATTACACACACACACACACAAAGCACACACACACACACACAACACGCATAGGCATATATAACATAGATAATATATATATGATTATAGAGATATGTAATAGTAGATAATAGATAGAGATGAGATATATATACATAAATATATATATTATGATATATATATCCTATATATATATATATATTATAAATATACACATAGATATATATGTAATATATATATATATATTATTAAATAGATATATATATATCTACTATATATATATATAGATATATATATAATAATACACACACCACAAAAACACAGCTGTATGCATAAATACGTAAATTATAAATATAGATATGTATTATATATGTATATGTATGCCCGATACTATACATGTATATATATATAATACACATAGAGATGCATAGGCATTATATATATATATATATACTATATATATATATATATATGATATATTATATATATATATAGAAAGGATATATAGATATATATATATATTATAGTAATACACAAATATTGGTGTATGTGTATGATATGTATATATAGGATATATATACAAGATATAGGTGATATATATATATACATGATAGATATATATAGGATATGTATGTATATATTACGATAGTTATATATATTTAAAAATTATGCAGCATGACACACAACAACACGCCACACACACACAAACACACCACACACACACAAACACACCACGTAATACAAACAGATGACATATATAATATAGATATATATATATAATATCTGAGTAGATATATATATATTAGAGAATATATCTACACACATACACACACACGGGTATGTATGCAATGTGTGTACGTGTATGTAGTGTGTTGTAAATAAGGATATATAACACATAAATAAATGAATATTGCACACACACACACACACACCACCACAACACGCACCACAACACACACACACACATATGTATATGTTTGATATATATATTGTTTGAATGATATATATGTATTATATATATAGATATATATATATATATATATTGTGTATATATATATATATTTACTAATATATATATATACTATATATTATATAATATAATATATATGTATATATATATATGCATACTATATATATTTATATATATTATATATATATAAATATATATATTAAATATATATTATATATATATAACATATATATATATATGCATATTTGTATACACGTACATCTATATGTATTTTATAAACATATTTTCATTATAGTGTACGAATATACATGCAATCTATCTACTATATATTAGATTACATGACACGCACTACGTGTGTTATGGTATGAGAATTTAAAAATAGAAGATATGTTTAGAATATATGATATATATATATATATATATATATATATTAATATATATATATATATATATATATTTATATATATGTAATAATATATATATATATATATAGTATATATAGATGATATATATATATAGTATGTATTATATATACATAGAAAATACATATGATATATAGAGATATTAAAAAAACACATAACCTACCATAATACATATATATACATATAGCACACACACACCACACACACAGATATATATCTAGATGTATATAATGTATATATATATATATAGATATATATAATATATTATTATATATATATATACTATATATATATATCTATGTATGTATATATCTATGTAATACATACTAAATACTTTCGTCTATATATTCATACACACGCGAAAACAGCAAAGCCTGACGACTGAGGAAACACTCCGCCACTACCCCCCCCCTTATTCCCCATACCCGGAAAGTATTACTTAGTTATAGCATACTAATGCCCCGAACCATCCAATCTCCCCCGTACTTGTTATCACCTTAACGTCGCAGATCTCCTGGTAACGGGAAGGCCCCTCTCGACTCATCCCGACGCTTGAAATAGAAGGCAAGGATTTGGGAATCCGGAAACAGCCTCGTGGGCTTATGGAGTCCCTTGTTGAGAGTAAGCTAGTGACAGAGAGAGAGAGAGAGAGAGTGAGTGAGGAGGAGAGAGAGGAGAAGGAGAGAGCGAGAGAGAGAGAGAAGAGAAGAGAGGAGAGGAGGGATGAGTGAGAGATCGAGAGAGATGAGAGAGGAGTGCGGGTAGAGTGGAGGAGAGAAAGACGAGAGAGAGAGAGAGAAAGAGAGGAAAGTGATTAAAGAGAGATAAAGAGTTCAAATTCTAAAACGTCATTGTACTATGGTTTCTTTTACAGATATGAACAAATTACGATAATATGAGTACCTGCTCGAAGTTATAAAATAACATTCACCTCCTTTAAATTGGGGTTAAATGTTTGCTCAATTCATTCGTTCTGAAAGTCTCCGGGTGGAGGGTGGAGATATTTTTAATACTTTGAATTTTAATACTTTGACGTGCAGAGAATCAACCTGTCTTGTTATTAGCTATTGTTCAGTAAAACTGTGGTTATCAGAGGCACATCTATGTAAAAAACTAGGTTTTTTTTAATCGAAAAGCTTGGTTGTGATAGACAAGCATTCAAAATTCTACAAGTGTGTCTGGGTATTTTGTGATCGATTCGCTATGAGATTAATTCAAAGGACATGTTGAATATCAGTGCTTGTCTGTGGAGTATTTTCTTTTCATTTAGTGTCAAGTCCACGATTTTCACTTTTATTAGATGACAATGATAAAAGACTTTGGTAGCTGACTCAATATGGAGTAGATTATTTGTTTATTTGTCTGTTATCTAAGATTTTGTTATATTGATGGGTTGTTCGGTGGATAGTTTAATTCTAAACCTATTGTTGCGAGTCTTGCTGGATTCTAGGAAGGTTCCCAAGTGACAGGCGGACAGTTAATCATTTGATTTGCATCTACCTGATTTGAGGAACAGCTGTTTTTTGATGCCACGTGTCCAAAGCTGATGTGTAGGCACTGGTAACTATAGATGTGGTTCATGACGGCTTTTAGATATGGTGCAATTGCGCTCGAAACTTTCTTTGATGAATACGAAAAGCGATGCTATTCCCGTGCTATTCGCGTTGGTTTATCGTTATTAGGAGTAGATTCTACCCCAATGGTGTGGTCTGAAAGCATTTGTTGAGAGCTGTCCTCGTTGCGTTGCGCGAGCCGTGGACCAGCTCTCTGTTTGTTCACGAGATGAGATTACCGACAGCTGCGAAGTAGTCATTTACATTGTTCTAGGACTACTTAGGGGATTTAGGGGAGTAGGACAAATGTTCTGGGTGGATTTTCGTTTGTTGTTAATGTTTTTTTACTGTTCTTCACGTTTTTTGGCTCTTGTTACACACTGAAAAACGCATGGTAAAAAAGAATTTGCCTTTTTGGTTTTTACAGTCACTTGAAGGTTAATGTCAGATGTTGTTTTCAAAGATTTCTGTAGCTCTTTGGAAGTCCATCAGTTACACATGGAGCTGGAGCACCAAACATTTTTGGAAGAGTGTTCTATGCTGCCTTCTAACACTTTCGTATCCCACACACACAACACACACACAAACACACACACCACACACACACACACACACACACACACACACACATCACACACACACACACACACACACACATAATATATAAAGAAAGGAGAGAGAGAGAAAGAGAAGAGGAGAAGATAGAAGACTGAGATGATAGACAGATAGTCTTTTCTCGCTTGTTCTCGTTTCTAATAACCATTATTCCCCCATTACACACGGACTGTATAGTGCTCTGTCCCAAAGCCTGTTAACATCAGCGTCAAAACCATCCAAGATTCAGGTCTTCCGCGCAGGTAAATGTGGCTGCGGGACTAGGAAGGCATTTAATAGTGAAACCGATGTTTTAAGACTCACGCGAGGAGAAAGCTTCCTCGACCCTCTAAGAAACGCTGTAGGTGGAGATCGAATACTAAAAGATACTTATGCTTGGATTATGCGTATACTTGTGCCTATACACCATACATGTATTATTCTCACATTCTAATCTTATTTCTTATGCATTTTTGTTACTAACAGAGAAGGAGAAAGAAAGGACAGTGAGAAGAAAGAGAAAGAGAAAAAAAATAGAAAAGAGAAGAAGATAGAAGAGAGAGAAGAAAGAGAAAGAGAAAAGAAAAGAGAGAAAAAAAGAGAAAGAAAGAAGAGAACGAGAGAGGAAAAAAAAAGAGAAAAGAGAAAGAGGAAAGACAGAAAAAAGGAGAAAGAGAAAAGAGAGAAAGAGATAAGGACAAGGTACTGATCTCTCTCCACCTCTCCTTTCTTCTGTTCGTGCAGCCAAACCGAAATTGCATGTTGCGTTATTCTCTCTCGACTTGTGACACTAAAACATAGTGAAAAAACACATTTTCTGTTGTTTGCCACGATTACAAACAAGTTTATATATTTCTATTAACTTTCAGGAATGCTTTAATCTCGTGCTGGAAAGCGACAGCCACAGGCAGTAATAGAATCGTTAATAAATCATCATCAAAAGGGTTTTGTTTCAAATGTATTTTTACGCTAACTTGGCGGTGTAGTCACGCACCCTTGCCATTAAAAATTGTTTTAAGAAAGTTTTATTTTTATCTTTTTTTAATGAGATACGAACAGGAGGAAACTAAAATGAAAAAAGAGAAAAAGAAAATATTAAGATTGAAAAATAAGAAAAATACACGTCTAAGCGTAAGTATGAGCAAAATAAATACTTAGGATTATCTTATATAAGTATAAATATTAAGGATAAGCATAAGTATAAGCATAAGTATAAATATAGATATAAGTATAAGGATAAGCATAAGTATAAGCATAATCACAAGTATAAGTTACGGATAGGTATAAAATAAGTATAAGTGTGAGCATAACGTATAAGTATAAAGCATTAAGTGGAAGAATAGTATAAGTTTAAGCCTAAGTACAAGAATAAGTATAACAGCTACAGTATAAGTAAAGTATAAGCATATGTATAAGGCATAACTATATATAGGTATACAATATAAGACTGAGAAACAAGAAAAAAAAAGTACGGAGCAATAACACCGAGGAGCACAATCTACCGCACAATGGGCTCGAAAAATGCGTTTTGCAAGAAGGTGAGACGAGCGCGAGGGGGACTGGCGGGACTGGGCCCGCGCCCGGCACGCTTTTGCACGCGGGCGGCACAGGGGTATCGCGCAGTGCCCAGCCCAGGCGCCCCCAAACGCTCTGATGTGGCGGTGGCGGGGAGGCGGGGATGGGGGGGGGGGAGGGGCGCGGCGCACGTAGTTGTCTTGCTTTGATGCGGCCTTAAACATGGGGGTGTGAATGTGAGCCTCCCGTGTAGGTGGTGTATATGCTATAGTGCTTGTTGAAAAAAAATCTTTCTTTGTTTAGGATTAAGAGTGAAACAGATGATTGTATTATGATATCATAAGCAACGTGAATGAATTACACATCCAGTACAGTCCCAGAGAATATTATAAGAGTAAGAATTTTAAGATGCAAAAATTTTATTTTTTGAAGAGAAATGCTGCCATAAAGTAAATTAGATATGATAAACGTCGTTACAAAACGAGACGATAATAAACAAACAAACCACTTTTATTTTTAAGAAGATCGAGTAGATAGAAGAAACATGAACAAGTCTTTCATTAGTATGAATTTTAAATTCTCGAGAAAACGTTATTCAAAAAATTGCAGGAAGCAGTGTTTCATTTCTCGTAGCAGAAGTTAATCTAATTTATATCTTTTATAATATCATGTGTAAGCAATCAAAGATCTTGCGGTTGTGGATTCCGAGGAATCACCCAATGACCAAAACAAGGGGCAAAGAGCTTTTATTTTTTTCAGAAGCCATATTACTTTCAAAAGTCGCGCTAATTTAACAAGGGGACAATTTTTTTTATCCTTATCCTGAGATATATATTATTATTTGAGGACAATATTAATAATGAGTACTAATGTTGAGTTAGAAGGATAAATGTACTGATGCAATATCATTGGCGAATTATAAAGAAATGATAAAGCCCATATGAAAAACAGTGAATGAAAAACAAAAAGAGAAGAGAGAAAAAGAGGAGAGAGATAGAGAAGAGAGAGAGAGAGAGAGAGAAGAGAGAAGAGAGACGAGAGAGAGGAGGAGAAGAGACGGAGACATGAGAGGAGAGAGAGAGAAAGGGAAAGGAAAGAGAAAGAGAAGAAATGGAGAAAGAGAAAGAGAAAGGGGGAGAAAGGGAGAAGGGCGAAAGGAGAAAGGGAGAAAGGGAGAAAGGCGAAAAGAGAGGAAAGAGAGAAAGAAAAAATTATGTATAAAAAAGAGAAGAGAGAGGAGAATAATGACGAAATTTCTCCCACCCACCTCCGAGGGGCAGCTCCGAGCAGAAAGGCACGAGAGCGAGTCGAGAGGGACGCGACGGCGCTCAAGGAGCGGACACCAACAGAATAAAAACGACTTGGATTGCAAAACGAGTATTCTCCTTGGTTACGTGTCCCTGCGCTGCTTGATTGAGACAACGTTCTTAATAACGATGAAGCCCTGCCTAAAATTGCTGTGGAGCATCTCAATTCTCTGTTATTACAGCAAGGCGCCTCGAATGCGATTTATGCTTATACCATGCTTATTTATGCTTTCATCGTTATCTTGCCGCAAATGAGAAAAGGATGATAGTGACTGTATCAGAAAGTTTTCTTTAGTGCTACAACTGTTCTGTGAGCTTGGAAAAAAGAGTATTGAACTGAGCAGTCGTGAGATTGTGAAATGAAAATGACTTGGTAAGTGATAAGCTTATGATGATAAGTAGTTGATGGATAACAAGGCTAGTGATAAACCTATGATGATAATATCTATAAAAAGGACAGGTTGCAATGTCATTTATCTAAACAAAACAATGTTATTTAACACATATTCCATTCAGCAAAATTGCCATATAAATAGATAAATTATACCTATAAACAAACAAACAAACACACAACAAAGACCAACGACAATTACTTCATACCTGAAATTGGCCATCAAATACGAAACAAAAAGAAAAAAAAGAAGCTTCGAGGCTTGTTAGAGCAAAAGATTATAAAAACATACGCAACGGATATTTTTGCTAACATGCGCTCGGAATGATCAAAATGAGAATCCTTATTACATAAGCCTTAGAATAATAGATTAGAATCATTATCATATTATTGCTATTGCTATGTATCCTTTTTATGTTATAATATATTATATTATTGTTTGTTGTTTTTGTTATTTTAATCACTAAATTTTTAGAATCCATATTATTAATAATAATCCTAGCATTAATAGGAAATGATAAAGCAAAATGGTTCTGTGTATAGCATCAGTATAAGTCAGGAGAATGGAAGATAATAGTTTTTTTTATGAGTATCTGCAGCGAATGACTATGATGAAATTATTACTGCATGATTAGAGATAGAAGCAAATGATTTTTTCTCTTTCTTTTTTTTCTCTTTTTTCTTTTTTTTTTGGTCTTTTTTTCCTTCTCTTTTTCTCTCTCTCGTTCTTTTGGTTTTTTTCTTTCTTTCTTTTTCTCCCTCTCTCGTTTTTTCTTCTCTTTTTTTCTCTTTTTTTTTCTTTCTTTTTCTTCTTATGTTTCTTTTCTTTTTTTTTTCTTTGTTTCTTATCTTTCTTTCTTTTTCTTCTCTCTTTCTCTCTTTTTCTCTTTTTCATTTTTTCTCTTTCTCTTTCTCTCTTTCTCTTTCTTGTTAGTAACAAAAATGAATAAGAAAAAAGTTTAAGAATGAGAAAAAATACGATGTGTAAGGCACAAGTATAAAATAATCAAACTAAGTTTCGTTAGATTCGTCCCACCTACGCGTTTTTAAAGGGGGGCGGGGAGTTCTCGCGTGAGTCGTAAAACATGGGTTTTATATTAATCCCTTTCCGAGTCACAGCCACATTTCCCCTGCGCGGAGACACTGATTTTGGAGGGTTTTGACGATGATGTTAAAGGCTTGGGACAGCCTACATCCGGGTGTAAGGGGGGTAAGGTTTTTAGAAGAACAGGAGAAAAAAGACTATCTGTCTATTCTCGTCTTTCTATCCCCTTCTTCTCTTTTCTCTCTCCCTTTCCTATATATAGTGTGTTTGTGTGTGTGTGTGTGTGGTTTGTGGTGTGTTGTGTGTGTGTTGTGTGTGTTTTGTGTGGGGTGTGTTGTGTGTATATATATGTGGGGTTGTGTGTGTGTTGTGTGTGTGTGTGTGTGTGTGTTGTGTGGATACGAAAGGTTAAGAACAGCAAAAAACCCACTTTCCAAAATTTTTTGGTGTCTCCCAGCTCCATGTGTAACTGTGATTTAAAAAGAGCTACAGAAATCTTTCAAAACAACAAATCGAATTTTAAACCCCAAAATGACTGTAAAACCAAAAAAACAAATTATTTTTTAAAAAGGTTTTAGTGTGGAAAAAAAGAAGCCAAAAAAACGTGAAAAACGTAAAACTTAAAACCCCCAAAAAAAATCCACCCCGAGAATTTTCCTAATCCCCCAAGTATCCTAGAAATGTAAATGACTACTCGCAGGTTTGGGATCTCTCAGAACAAACAGCGGTCCCCGGTCCCAAAGCAACTAGGAAAGGCTCTCAAAAAAAAAAGCTTTCAGACCACAGCCCTGGGGAGTGAAAATACAGCCCAAAGATAAAAAACGGAAATACCCGTGAATGCATCGCTTTTTGATTCACAAAGAAAGTTAGCGGCATTGACACTTCTAAAAAACCCTATGAAAAATCTATAGTTACAGTGCCCACATCACTTTGGAAGTGGCATCAAAACAGCTGTTCCAAAACGTAGGCAATCAAATGATTAAAAGCGCCCTGTCACTTGGGAACCTTCCAGAATCCCGCCCCCGAACATAGGTTTAGAAATTAAACTATCCACCCAAACAACACCATCAATATAAAAAATCTTGATAACAACAAAAAACAAAAAATTATCAATATTGATGGCTACCAAAAGTCTTTATCAGTTCACCTAATAAAGTGAAAAACGGGAATTGACAATAAATGAAAAAAATACCCACAGCAAGCACTGAAGCAACAATGTCCTGAAAAAATCTCAAAGCGAAACGATCACCAAAAACCCCAGAACAAATTGGTAAATTTTGGGGTGTCATATCACACCAAGCTTTTCGATTAAAACCTAGTTTTTTCATATATTTGGGGCCCCTTAGAAAACGTTACGAACAATAGCTAATAACAAAACGGTTTATTTTCTGCACGTCAAAGATTAAAAATTCAAAATATTAAAAATATCTCCACCGGAGTACTTTTAGAAGAAATGAAGTGAGCAACAT